>NW_015150985.1:465427-487326 GCF_000732505.1 Cyprinodon variegatus | reverse complement strand
ATATATATATATATATATATATATATATATATATATATATATATATGTATGTATGTGTGTGTATTTAGACAATTTCATCTTATTTAAAAAATTCAGCCTTGAAAAAAAAAAGTAAATAAATAAATTAATATATAAAACCAGTAATATAAACATATGACTGTAAATTTACAGTTCTAACTTTTTTTATAATGATAAAATATAATAAATATAATAAAATACAATACAAACCATTCAGCAGTTTAATGGCAGGGGGGAAGAAACTGTTGTGGAATCTGCTGGACCTGCATCCAAATTTAAAAGTGCATTTTACAATTTATTTATTTATTTATTTATATTTGAAAAATGTATTAGATAAATAAATAAATAAATAAATAAATAAATAAATAAATAAATAAATAAATAAATAAATACATCAACAAACAGCACCATCTTGCGACCCCATTACTTGGTGTCTTGTGGGGTGTCTCTGCATACTTTCAAGGGAAAAAAAAGTAAAAATAAAGCAACTAGAGTCCAGTCCCAGTGGGAGATATCCATATTATATTTTTACTTAAATATTTCTAGATCGAGTTTTTCTTTTAGTCTTGAACACTGTTATTTAGATCATAAACACTGAACACCACGTGCGCCTCACCTGCTGGGTTCAGCACGTGACTCGCTGCAATCATGTGACTAAGCAGAACCCGGAAGCCCGCATATGACAGAGGGCAGCTCATAACCGGGACACACATCATGGATCACCGGGTGTTCTGGGTGTTTCTATCCACAGTGGGCATCCTCTCCCTCCCTGTGCGCCCTCTGTCCGGGCAGATATACCCGCTCTCAGATGAGGGCGGCCTGGGCAGGACTTTTGACGGGATCGGAGGGTTGAGCGGTGGAGGGGTGAGTTCAGCTCAGCTTCTATCTGCAGCTTCCTGCTTCCTTTAACTACCACCGATCAGCTTTGGTTTGTCTTCAAGGCCACATCCCGATTACTGGTAAACTATGCCGAGCCGTATCGGAGCCAGATCCTGGACTACCTGTTTAAGGTGAGACTGAGGGGCCAGGCTGCAGGAAGGATCAATATAACAGGTTATGTGCATTGCTTCAAAATGTGCTGCTCCATCCAAAGTCAGGTCTTTGTTTTACTTTTCTTTATATAAAGTTCTTAAACCTTTGAAAAAGTATTTGTCTAGAATATTGAAATGAAAAGAAAAGTTACTAAAGGCAAAACAGAGCATATACAAATATATCAATTCTGCAGCAACAATGTTCTGGGTTCGATTCCCGGCCTGGGGTCTTTCTGCGTGGAGTTTGCATGTTCTCCCTGAGCATGCGTGGGTTCTCTCCGGGTACCCCGCTTCCCCCCACAGTCCAAAAACATGACTGTTGGGTTACCGGTAATTGGCTTCTCTAAATTCTCTTTAGGTGTGAGTGTGTGTGTAAATGGTTGTTCGCCCTGTTTGTCTCTGTGTTGCCCTGTGATGGACTGGCGACCTGTCCAGGGTGTCCGCCTCTCGCCCATTGACAGCTGGAGATAGGCACCAGCACCCCTCGCGACCCGACTTGGGATTAAGCGTGTTTGAAAATGGATGGATGGATGGATGGCTATTTTTTTCTCTTCAGTTAACCCTTTTAGAATGGCCTGGAAAACAGCACATTTGTTATTTGGTGGAACATCTCTGCGTTATTGTATCCATGTGTTCTGGATCATTATCGTGCTGAAAGACCCAGCGATGACACATGTTCAGTTTGTTAGCAGAGGCAACTCATTTAACCACGGACGTAATTTCTTTGGGGGGGGGGATGGGGGGAACTAAGCAGACATCGTCAGATGGATTTGCTCCGCATATCCATCTGGAAACCTTCCGTTGAAGTAATTTTGAGAAGGGGCGAAAATACTGGTTAGCTGATTGGCCTATGTTGGTGATAGACGGGCCAAATAAACCAATCAGATCAACGAAGCATATGACGTACTAACAGCCAGGCTACTCTTGCCAACTCTCAGTCGGGAGAAGAGCAAAAACATCTTTTCCTCTGAGAAAAGCCTCCAGAGCAGTGTTTTGCTCTTCTTTCAGTGAAGAAATACTCTGTAATTCCGATAAAACTTGCTCGATAGCCACGCTAACGCTAGTTTCATCGGCTGAAGCCGCCATGTTCTTTAGACTGAACTGTCGCGCTTCTCGTTGCGTCACACCTCAACCCGCCTCAAAGCCAACGCTGATTGGACGTTCGTTTGGTGAACGGCTTCAAATTTTCTTCAAAGGAGAGTCTCCAGACTGATTAGCGAGTGAAATCTTGAAAGCTCGCGAGATCAGGATGGTCTCACGAGGCTAGGGGGGAACATGTCCCCTGCACTTTTTCAAATGTCCGTTTTGTTCCCCTGCATGTTTTACTGTCTTAAAACAATGTTTACGCTACAGTACACAGACACTCGTCGAGCACTAGGACCCAGCGGAAAACTGCATCTAAAGCTTAAGCCCAGTTCCCTGATTTTAGATGAGCTTGTCTGATTGGTTGTCACTGCTGTCACTCCTGAGAAGCTCACTTTACAAACGTCTAATGCTCCACTGAATCGGGTCTGTGATTGGATGGTCAAATACCTTTAAGTTAGTTATATTAAAAATACTTGCGTTCCCCCCACTTCTGAAATCAAAATTTCATTCATGCATTTAACTAAAGTACATTCTTTCCGTTGTGGTGTTTGCTTATGAGCTCTAACCATGTCCTGGACAAAGCTGGGCTCTGATTTGTCCAGGATTGAATTTTTATTTTTATTTTTTTTATCATTTTTTGTTACTACAGCCAAACTTTGGAGCCTCTTTACATATTCTGAAGGTTGAGATCGGTGGAGATGCTCAGACTACAGGTGAAACATTAAACATCGGCACAGATCGCACACAGTTTATTGCTCAAAATAACAATTGGAATGACCACGTTTTCTTTTTTTTTTCTTCCAATGTTTGATTCATCAGATGGGACAGAGCCCTCACACATGCACTATGAGAATGATCAGAACTACTTCAGAGGCTACGAGTGGTGGCTGATGAAGGAGGCTAAGAAGAGGAACCCAAACATAACACTTATAGGTGGGAATGTTCTCTGAATCTTACTAACCTGGACACTGAAAGAAATAGATTTATGACTAGGATATGAATATCAAGTTTGTTACTACATGCTAAAACAGTTTGTTGGTGCAGCTTTGCCCTGGGCTTTCCCTGGCTGGGTCGGCCATGGGGAGAACTGGCCCTATGACTACCCTGACATTACTGCTGCATACGTGGTGAACTGGATCCTGGGAGCCAAGGAGTACCATGACTTGGACATTCAGTATATTGGGGTGAGTATTCCTGATATCCAGTCATGGCCGGAGGTTTTCAGACAAATGTTTAATGCTGCATTCTCTTCATTGGAGGCAACTGTTGCTAAGATGGAGCCCTTCTGCCTAAACCCTTCCTCTCTACCTATTGTTTAAACTAATCTATATGCTGAATCAAAGCAAGGAGGCATTTATTGATTTATTTTATTACCGATTTGTTGCTTCAGAGGTAGGACTTCGCCAATAACAGTTAAGCTGATAATTGTTAGATAATTAGTTTTTGTTATTCACCTCTCTCCCTGAAAAAGGGCCGATCATAACAAGGCCTTCTGCTGTGTCGGTTACAGTGATTGTTTTTTTATTTTATTTTTTTAATCAGGTTATAGTCCCAGCAGTACAGTAAGCAATTTCAATCAATTTCAGTCGAAAAATATATTTTTTTAATTTTTAATTTTTTACAAAGATAGAAAAGTTCTGTACTTTTACTGAATCTGAAAAAGATAAGCACAAAAACCAAGTCTGTATGTATGTAGCTGAAGTGTCTTATTTAGCAGAATTATTATACAGGGCTATTCACAGGGTATTTACATCAGTATTTCTATAGATGGATATTTATATATATATATAGCTGTTGCACTTGGTATCAAATATAAATAAACAGGGTATTAAATAGTAAATTGCACATTATGCATTGCACAAGATGTACCGGTAGCCATTTTAGTGTCACATTGTAGAGTGGTTGCAGCAGGGATGAATGACCTGCGGTAGTGCTCCATTTTACATGCAGGGTGTAAAAGAGTCGCTTGGCTCCTCTGCAGTCTGGTGCAGGGGGTGAAAGTTGTTGTCTATGATGGGTGTAAGGGGTGAACATTGTGTGCTCCAGTGATTGAGATCATGATTCTGTCCATATGCACTTTAGATTTTAATTATTTTGTTTTGTAAATTTTTAGAAGGTATCATTTTCTTGAAAGTGGATCAATTTCTAAAAGTTAATCAGATTTTCTCACTCACTCCTATTCGCATTTTTTATATTGGTCATATTTTGTGATTTGATATTTGAAGGGGGAAAAAGAACCTTTTGTTTTTGCAAAAAATAATGCTTGCCTTAATATATATGTTTATATTTTCTTCTTTTCGTGTTTAGATCTGGAATGAAAGGGATTTTAATTCCAAGTACATCAAGGTATGCATGTATGGATGTCCTTGAGTCTGATCCACAGTCACTCATATGGGAAGAACAGCCACTCACAATGAGCTGAGATGTTAGTGAGATTCTTCTGAGAGCGTCTTTTTGTCACCAAGGTTCTGCGGAAAATGCTGGATAAAGTCGGTCTGACCGACGTCGGCATCATTGCCGCAGACGGAGACTGGAGCATCGCTAAATCTATGATCACTGACCCACACCTTAACGACTCTGTTCAGGTGATTGGGTAAGTATTGACCAAGTCCTCCTGTAGACTCATCTGTCCAGAATGCGTGCAGGTGAACTCAATTGGTTGGCTAAATTCTGAAACCTGGAGGAAAAAACGTTGTTTCTGGGGGTTTGGTTTCTGAGATTCCACCCGCTCAGCTTAATGTCGGTGGCTGTTCTTCTGCTCGACTGTGAGAATTAACCCAGACTGAATATTCTGTGTTTGCTGCAGTCATGGAAAACTTTTAATACATTTATAGATAGACTAAAAAGAACCACATTACAGAAGAGCTAGAAGGACAATTGATAGCAGCAGTTGGTGGATTTAGATTTGATGTTAATCTATACATAGAAGATCTGGAAATTAATTGTAGTTGAATCAATCCAGCTCCTTGTTAAACTTTGTCACAGAGTCAGTTTTAGTTATTGCTCTGGCTGTAGACTGTGGCGGATATTAATTAATTATATAACCTGCATAAATGTCTTTCCCATCTTTAGGAGCCTAGAGAAATCTCCTCCTCATTGCATTGTTATACTTAGTCATAGGTTGAAAGTTACAGTTTATTTTAATTTTTTTTCTGCAGCAAATTTAGGTACTTTTTTTAAATGCTTTGGGGGGAAATTTTACTGATGCAATAAAAGTTGAGTTTATTATACTTTATTTTCCACATCCACTCTAGGGGTCTAAATAATCACTCACTGAGTTGTGCTGAGTGCAGATTCTTGGCAATTTTACCTATAGTTTTGAGGATTTGTTTCCCCTATAAAATCAGATGAGTTTTCCATGCCAGCAGCAAATCTTTCAAACTGAGCGAGGTGTGAATGTCTCTCTGCTCTCCATGTGTGACTCCACCAGCTTCTGCGGTACACTCTGGATAAGAAGGGTCTGGAGTCGGTGCGGATTGTAGCCAGCGATAACCTGTGGGAGCCCATTACCCTGTCGCTGACGCTCGACCCAGAGCTCAGCAGCGCCGTAGACGTGATAGGGTAGGCTGTAGTCCGATTTGCTGCAGCACATCAACTTCAGGGACTGCACTAAGTAACCCCACATGTACATGCCGACATGAACGAGATATCTGTGGAATGCTACAATGAGATTCTCCTCATACTTTTTCATTTTACAGAAAGTGTTTTTGTTGTAAATTATCTTGACTGTTTTTATTCTTATTTCTTTTGTTTGATTTTTATTTTTTTTTTATCTTGCTGACCTTAACCTTGTTTGTTCTGAAACAGGGCACATTATCCAGGAACCACCACAGTGCCACAGGCCCTGAAGACCCAGAAAAGGCTGTGGTCATCAGAGGACTACAGCACCTTTAACAGCGAGGTGGGAGGAGGCTGCTGGGCGCGTATCCTAAACCAGAACTACATCAATGGACAAATGACTGCGTAAGGAGATGATACTTCAAAGATATGCATTGCATCTAAAAGGATTTAAAGGATTTTAGCAAAAAAAAAAAAAAATTCACATGCACAACCCTGTACCCTGTGCGCAAGAGCATGCGCAAGCCCATTTCTGCTCGTGCACACTCTGTTTTAAAAGTTGCTGTTCTCATAATTCATACAAGCTTACTGTGTGCAAACGTCCGCCCAAACCCCTAAATCCCTCAATCACCATATAGAGCGGGAAAAATATATTAGACTTTATAGCAAACTCAGTTCCAACAAATAATCACTGCTTTTTGCTCCCTGTTGTTCACGTACCCCCTACTCCACGCGGTGCTGGCGCCATCTTTATCAGTTGCCGCTGTCAGGTAGCGACAGCCTGTGGCGACAGCGGGACCCTGTGACAGCAAATCCCATAATGCTTTGCGAGGAGAGGTCTCCGCAAAAAGCATTCTTAGATATATCTGCCTCGTCTGATACCTTTCTTTTCTTCTCTCGCACTTCGTAGACACTTTTCCTCTTACGTCCCTCGGTAACTTTCAAAGAGAAAGTGAGAAAGGTGAGCTTCAATGACTGTCCGAAATTGTAGCTCACCACAGATATAGGCCTGAACGTGCGCATGCGCAGAAAAGATAGCATGTAGGACGACCTTACGTAAATATATCACTACAATGATTGACAATTAGGAGGATGACTTATTTAGATGATCAGAATCAGAAATACTTTAATAATCCCAGAAGGAAATTACTTTTGTTACACGCTCCAGTTACAGTTTTATATAATATATACACACATCCAACTATACAATATAATAAAGATAAAAAATAAGAATAAAAAGAGATAAAATATATACACATATAGCTCTGCTGTATATATATATATATATATATATATATATATGCATATGTGAAAACTAAATCCAAGTAAAGTGATAAATCCAAGTAAAGTGATACTTGGCGTGCATAGGAGGCGTTATATAGATTGATGACCACAGGTAAGAATGATTTCCTGTGTCGCTCTGTGGTGCATCTGGGTAGGAGGAGTCTTCTGCTGAAGGAGCTCGTCTGCTCCGCCCGGAAAAAGGGCATCCTCCACTATACCTTTAAGACAAAAAAAAAGGAATTTCACAAGTGAAAATGTTTTAGTTTGAGCTGGTTTTATTTCTTAAAAAGTATTCTTTAAGGAACCTTTTGCTATCTGATTATTACTATAAAAAAATGTGACAGATTAATCAATTTGCAAAATAATCATTAGTTGCAGCTTTAGTTCAAAGAGAAACCACAGCAGCTCCTGGTACATTATATTCCTTACTATTTATCTGCAGGTTACTTTTACCCCAAACAATGATGTGGGTTTTTTTGTTACTAATCTTAAACTATCAAGTTTTGTATAAGAAAGTTTTTTAACAGCTGACCTTCACTGTTCTTCCCTCTTTGTGGAAATGAATAAACTCTTGTGTTCTGCAGAACCATCGCCTGGAACCTGGTGGCTAGTTACTATGAGGAGCTGCCGTTTGGTAGAGATGGGCTGATGACAGCGCAGGAACCTTGGAGCGGAAACTATGTGGTGGAGTCTCCGATCTGGATCACAGGTCTGTGTCACCTTTTAAAAAAGATGTAATTTTTATGCTTTTTGTCATTAATAACTTTTATACATGATCTTCTCTCAAAATGTTTCTTAGGTTAATGTTATTCCTAATTTTTCTAGCATTCCTTTTTAAATGTTTCCATAGAAATGTGGTTGACTTAGTGGTTTTAAACACTGTCCATCATTTCTAGCATCTTGGTCTACAGGGGCTTCCCTGCTGTGTCCAAATATGTTTTCCTCCTCCTTCAGAAAACACTGTTTCAACACCATCTGTGCTGCTAATAACTGATTAGGCCTAGCACTAGATCAAATATGAAGCTTTTATTTGATTAGGTTAGTTTTTTTAATTTTGGGGCATCCGCTTCTTGAAAAAATTCTGGGTTTTGGATGATGAAACATCTGGAACTCCAGCCCAGAAGTCATTCTAGCTTTCCTGTTTTGTTTGCTTGCAGCCCACAGCACACAGTTCATTCAGCCTGGATGGACATACCTGCAGACAGTAGGACATTTGACTCAGGGAGGAAGTTACGTGGCCCTGACTGACGGGAACGGAAACCTGACTGTTGTCATAGAAACCATGGTGCGTTGGTTGCTATTCTTTGGCATTTACACCATGCATGTATGATGCTCAGAATAGAGAGCAAAGAGAGAAGAGGGATGAAAACAGATGATGAATCATGTCTTTCTTCCTCAGACTCACAATCACTCCATCTGCATCAGACCGCCTCTCCTTCCATTCAACGTCACGTCCCAGAATGCAACTTTTCAGCTGAAAGGATCCTTTGTAAGTTTTAATGAGCTCCTCGTGTGTCTGGTGAAACTCTCTGCTTTTACTCGCTGCTGCTTTCTTCCTCCAAGGCTTCAATCAAAGAGTTGCAGGTGTGGCGGTCACAGTTTGACTTCAAGGCGAAGAAGCATTCGCTGTTTGAGAAACTGACTCCTTTGAAGGTTAAGAACCACAAACTTTTAAAGATGTAAAGAAAGGAATGTTGGGAGCAGTCTATAACCAGAAATGTTTCTGCCCCTTTCAGCTTAAAGATGGATTGTTTAATCTGAATCTGGCTGAAGATGAAATCTATACTCTTACCACCATCAGGACGGGCCAGAAAGGAAGTTTCCCTCAGCCGCCACCCTCCGCTCGCTTCCCTAAAGTCTACAAGGACGACTTTGATGTTCGTAAGTACGAAATCACTCTGAAATTCATCTGTCTTAAAATGTTATCAAGTAATATGTCAGAGAAGCTGATGCCGAGAGCAATGTATATGCAGGAAACGTTGAAAAATGGAAAATGTCTTTAATAATAAATATGAATAAAAATAAAATTTAAAAGGCGCCTTTCTGGACACTCAAGGTCACTGTACAAAAGATAAAGACACAATGGGAGAAACACGGAATAAATAAAATTAAAAAAAATTACAAAAACTGGAAAAGGGAGATTAATATTAAACAGAATAGGCAATTTTAAATAGATGAGTTTTGATTTGAAATGGAGAAGTGAGTCCGTGTTTCTAAATAAGGGCGGTAGAGAGTTCCAGAGGCGGGGATGTGGTTAAAAGTTGAAAAGTAAAGCATTTCATGAACAAATTATTGGACAAACTATTTTTTATTTGTTTTCAATTTTATGTTTTTTTTTTGTTTTTTTTTTCTAGGGTGTTGGATTTTAATTAATTTCACCTGAAATGTTACTCTTTTCTTTTTTATGTGTGAGAAATATTAAAATTTTGTATTAACTAATTCATGTTTTTTATTGTTTATATTACTTTTTTATTTTATTGTATTTTCTACATTGCTTCATGTTTTGATCAAGGAATATCATAGCCGATCGACCAAAGCTACCCTAAAAATAAAATTGTTTTATATTCAACATAAGATATATTTTACTTCTTGATATGAAGAATATTTCTCACAAAAAATGTCTGGGCGTAAAAAACTATGCCTAAACTAAAGCAGTTTGTTTGCTTTTCATATATATTTTGGATTTAAACACATATTTCAATGGTTTTAGCTTTTCTTTCATTTTAAAAGAATGGAAAAAGGAATTTTTTTTCCAATTATTAAAGCTATTGTGGAGGATTTTCATGAAATTTTTAAAAGACCAACCCTCTCCACTTAAAAAAAAATGCACATGTACAACCGTGTACCCGCTCCCAAGAGGAAACGCCTATTAAACACATCATAGCCCATTTTTTGAAAGTTGCTGTTTTCATAACTCATACAAGCCTACTGTGTCTGAACGTCCACACTAAATCCCTCAATCACTATATAGTGAACTGAGCGAACTAACTGTTCGGACAGATGATCACTTTCCTGTTGGTCCACTGTGCGGTGCCGGCGTCATCTTTGTTATCAGTTGCTGCTGTCAGGTAGCGACAGCCTATTGCGACAGTAAATCCCATAATGCTTTGCGAGGAGAGCTCTCCATGCAAAGCATTCTGGGATATATCTGCCTCTTGTGAGGCCTTTATTTTCTTCTAATACACTCTGTAGACACTTTTTCTCTTCTCTTACGTCCCTTAGTCATTTTCAAAGAACCTCGGTGAGAAAGGTGAGCTTCAATGACTGTCTGAAACCGTAGCTCTGCACATAAAAGTGTGCATGGCAGAAAGAGACGGCTAACTGGGGAAGAGCACGTAAACATTAACATATTGTAAACATATTACTAGGATGATTGACAATTAGGAGGACCACTTATTTTGATGATCCACCCAGAAAAAGAAAATGCTCCACTATACCTTTTAAGGTTTAACTTTATTTAATATGGTATTTTAATATTATTTGCATATTTTTTTGGAAAGAAAACCCAAACCAGCAAAATATTTGTCTGTAATAAAAAAAAAAAAAAAATAATAATCAAAAAGAAAACTAAGGTTTCTGGAGGCATAAAATAAATAAATGTGTATATATATATATATATATATATACATATATATATATATAATTATTAAACACAAATTTGTGATCTAATAATAATTTTTATTAAAGTTTATTGATCTCACATTAGAGAAATTTACTGCCGCATTTAAGTCATCCCTCTTGAAAACAGTAGGCTTCCATCATGGGGGCCCCCACGATGTTAGTTTGGGATTAAGGGTCTTGCTCAGAGATCCGAAGTGGCAGTCTGTGGGAGTGGGACTCGAACTCAGAACCTCGTGATTCCAAACCCTATGCCCTAACCACCAGGCCGCCACTCCCTAAATCAGGATGTAAATTGACTACCTTGAAGTAACTTGTAAATCCGATTTGCATTTGAAAGTAAAGAACTAATCTGAAATCATATTTTTGCTTTTTTATCACTTATTTTAACATTTGCTGCATGAATTTAAGATATTTCCAGGCCTTTTAAAAGTTGTGCTTTTGCAGGAAACCCTCCGTTCTCTGAGGCCCCTAACTTCGCCGACCAAACCGGGGTGTTTGAGTACTACATTAACCTGACAGACCCTGGACCTCACACCTTCACGCTACGGCAGGTCGTAACTGAAAGGCCAGTCACCTGGGCAGCAGACGCCGATCAAACGATCAGCGTCATCGGAGACTTTCAGTGGTAAGTCAGGGTTTAAATCACAGGTGCTGCTCTGGAAACATTACAGTTGAAAAATTAACTCACTGATGTTTGTGTGACAGGCAAAATCTGACTGTCTCCTGTGATGTTTTCATGGAGAACGTAAAGAGCGGCGGTGTGTTTGTGGCTGCCAGGGTGGATAAAGGAGGCGAATCAATTCGCAGCGCTAAAGGAATCTTCTTCTGGGTGTTTGCCAATGGAACATACAGGGTTACCAACGATTTGGGTCAGTGTGTTTTGTCACTGCAGAAAAGCTACGAAATCTAGAGGCTGTGATTTAAATATGTTTTTGATTTTTGTCTTAACAGCTAGTAAGATGGTGCTGGCAGAGGGAGCATCAGGAACTGGAGAATTTATGTGGTACAAATTATCCCTCTTTGTAGAGGTGAGAAACTGTTTAGAACGATGGTTTTAAAACAAATACTATATGCTGCAATCTTTCCATGTTTTCTTTTTTTTTTTTTTGTGTGTGTGGCAGGGTCAGTACGCATCCGGAATGCTTGATGGACAGCCGCTGTGGAAAATCTCTGGAGTGTCTTCACCAAAAAACGGCTGGGCAGCTATTGGAACAAGCGCATTTGAACTGGCTCAGTTTGATAACTTTTATGTGTTTGCAGAGTAAAGACGAACAATAAAAAGCTTTGGACACTTTATATATGCTGTACAAATGTAGACAGCAGAAACGACATGTTGATGAAAAGTAAATTGAAGCCTTCAGATTTACTACCTGATTAATTAAGCACTGTTTTACTGATTGTTTTTGTGTGTTTTTTTTAATAATTGATTGTTAAAGACTGAATGTTTTAATCTACCAGGGAACACATGAAGAAAACTCTTCAAGCTTTTTAGGGAACATTTTTTATCAACTGTATTACCATGAGTGGAAAATGAATGTGAGGAGTCTATTTTTATCCCAGATGAATGAATTTATCTGGTTTTACTGTCTGTGTTTGAAGAGCTTTTTTTCTCCTGAGTTTTTGTAAATATGAAAAGCTGTGATTGGAGAATAAAAAAGAATCTTTAAGCATTTCTTAAATGCCACTTCAATTTATTTCCTGTTTTTTTTGCTCACCAAATTCATTAAGAAATCTCAAATCCATCCATTCCTGCATGGTCACTGATTCAAAACCAAGCTTTAGTTTGTATATATTCCTTCAATATAAGATTAAGTTAATAGGTTATTTTGCCCCATCAAACCTAAGATCTTTAAAGAGGACCTATGCAACTGTATTTATCCCTTGGGATTACTCCTTCAGGGAGATTCTGGTTTCAGTAGCTTATATACAAAGAGTTAAAGCAAGATGCCATTAAATATAAAAATCCAACAGACAATATAAAGAGTGTAAATAGTACAAAAAAACATAAAAAGTTTAAATGTCCTGGAATATAGAGACCTAAGGGAGGAGTAAAAAAAAAAACATACTGTTTGTACTGTAAATATACAGTCATATGTTTAGATTACTTTTTTGATGTATTTATTTCTGTTTGCAAGGCTGCACTTTAAAAATAATGAAATTGTCTAGAGCTGTTTTAAACGAAATGTCTTTTTGTTAACAGTTGTGTACACAAAATCACAAAACAAATCTAAGTCTAAACAGTAGTTGACTTTGGGTTATTGCACTTGTACTGCAGAGATGCACTGACCTAGTTTATTTAAAGTTTATTTAAAGATTAAATGTATTTCTAATGATTTACCAAACCAAGGAAGTCTAACTTCTTGTCACTATCACTTCCTGAGCTGGTTGTAGAAGCTCCTTTTCTTTTTGGCTTTATCGTTGCCATAGTAACGAACCACCTCCAACGTCTACTGGAAACATGGCGGAGTCTCAGGTGCTGAAGCGCAAACTAATCCCTAAGCGGGTTTTTCTCAACAACATCGACTCCTACTCTTCCAGCAACATCGCTGAGGTATTTTTGGACTGTAAAGTTGCTTTATTTGATTTCGTTAATCACATATACCGAAGAATCTTACAATCGTTGCACTGTAGAAAAAAAAAAAAAAAACTTGAGAAGCGTGACTGTTGTGAGTAGCAAGTAGGCGTGTACCTCGGACCGCTTTTTTAATCCGCATACAGCGCTGAAGTTTACCTTCAATCAGTGGCGTGGACAGGTACTGTATTTTTGGGGACAGGTACTCAGGTTGGAAAAAGGGCACCTTATAGGTCGCAGGTAACCGCCAACAGCCAAACAGTCTGATGCTGACCTTTAATGACGTTCCGCAGTGCATGGGCAGAAATAACAAATTGGCATCAATTAAATAAAGAACCATTTAAAATCCAATAATACAGAGGTTCATATGATTTACTAAGTGCCTCAGGATGGATTGGTTATAATTGTGTTATTTCCTACAGTCATAAATATCTTCCATAAATATGTATTCACTTGCTCAAAGTTTGTCAGGTAGTTTTCCAGGATCCTAGAATTCCTTTAAGTTTATTTTCACTTTATTTGAGTTGGTATATAGTGCAATTTGAATATTAACTAAGATTAACATTAAAAATATGAATGAAAGCTACTCCATTATCTTATTTCAGGTGCATCATTTGTAATAATCCTAATTTAAGGTTAAACACTCTCATTCCAATCTAAAATAATCTTAATTTCCTGTTCAGATTGGGGGCCAATACAGTTATTTTATGAAAATTGTACATACTTGCAGTCCAAGATGGCTTTTAATAAACACAGAAATTGTAACTTTATCTTAATGCCACACTTTAATTTTATAGAACGTTATTAAAGTTATTTTTATGAATACCCATCATTTGGCCTTATGTTTGCTTTTAAATGAAATGTTTAACTGGCAAAATGTAACTTGTGTGCTGTAATTTTGTTTAAAAAGACATGAGTAAAGTATTAATAAAAATCTAGACTCTAGGTTTAAGGGGCTTTAAATTCATAAATTTTATTTTGGGCCAAAGACTTAAAAAAAGAAGACAAAAAACCCCCAAAACATTGCAGGAGGGCACTTTTTTTGTCCAGAGGGGAAAGGGGCAGGCGGTCTAGCACTACCGAGTGTCTATTTGTGCACGTCCCTGCCTTAAATTGATTTTAAAATAATTTTCTTCATATTCAGTTATTTAGTTGATGAATCTTGAACAAGTATTTGGGGAAAGTAATTTCTTTTTCAGAAATTTCAGCAAGATACACAATAAAAATAATAAAATAAGGTTAAAAACATAAATTAGGTTTTTTCAAATAGAAAATTGACGCACAAGACAAAAATTTGAAACCAATACTTTGATTGGTTAACTTATGTGCCACCAATACTTATACAAAGCATTTGTATAAATCGATAATGTCTGCATAGAATACAGTTTTTCCTAATGTGGTACTTTGGCCTGACTTGATTAAGAGGCCAAACAGATAGTTAAAAAATATCTCTTAAATAGAGTTAAAAGTAAAATATATTTATATTTTTTGTTCTCTAAAATATTTACGTAAATCTAACATAGTAAGTCTACTTCATTACCAAACTCTTCATCAAAGCATCTACAAACCTAATTTAATTAATTGTTTATCGAATGTTCCATTTGCTATAGGCGTCTTTTCTGCTATGTCATTGTTCTGTGTTGTACAGTTCCTATGTAAGAGCATGGAGATGGTCTCAAATAACGATCAAGATGATGATGATGATGAGGATGAGGATGAGGAGGAGGAGAAGCAGAATGAAAGGGAACTGCTCCACCCCGGTCAAGTCTTCCAGGTGGTTGGAACTGTCTGTGCCCCATCCAATGAGCCCAGATCGTACATCCTGGAGGAATATTATGTGAGTGATTTCACCCAGAGCTACCTTATAAAATGGTTTAATGGGAAATTAACTGCTTCTGTCTTTATTCTGTCTTTCTTAAGCATCCTGATAGAGAACAACTGCTTTCAAAGCTTATGGAGTGTCACATTGTTATCTACAACATCAGTCAGGATGCTGAACAGGTGGAGGAAGCTACCTGGGCTGTCACAGGTAACCTACAATAGATAGTAATGCGGTTTCATGAATGTAATCTTAACCTTAAACCTAATTCTATTTTCTCTAATGAATATTGTTTAATGGTTAGTTATGCAGTTGTTAGAGCAATATCCTATATTTTGTGAATTGAAAACAAACAAACAAAAAAAAAAAAGTAAGTAATCATGTTAAACTTTGAATATTTAAGATTTTTTTGAAAAGAGTTTATTATCATCTCAATAAAAAGAACTGCATTCATTCACAACAATTTATGTTTTTATTCTGGTTAAATAGCACTGGAATATTCTGCCAAGGTGCCACTAATCCACTTAATCTTGTCAGCACTATTTTCTCTCTAAATTAACATGTTTATACTGCTTTATTTCTCTACACTTCCCAATTCTTAAGGACTTTGACATTTATCTAAAATCAAACCTAACTCATTTCTGTGACAGGTTAGCCTATTTTTTGAATAATGCAGCTCTTAAATATATGGTAGTTTTATCTAAATAGCTGTGTTTACACTGATAAAAAAACACAATTGTCTTCAGAGGTGGAAACAATGCACCTCTTCTGTGGAAACCTTAGGGGTTAGTGACAGAAAATTAGTGAACAAACTGGATACGGACTGAAAAATAAAGCGTATAGGGTCAGCAATAACACAGGCATGACTGAGAGATTGAGAAATGTCCAAAGCTTTGAACTGATACTGCACATATCCCTGAACACCCTCTATATCATTCTGTGGGTATAGCATTCTTTGTCAGACATTGGTAAATAGATTAGAGTTTTTGGAAAGATGGATTAGGCAAAATAAAAAGAGATTTTAGAAGAAAAGTTTACATTCCAGCAGCATAAGAACTTTTCATGGATCTAGATGTGCAAAGCTGGTAGGTTGGCTGTAACAGCAGAAGAAAAATATGTTTTTTATTAAGTCAAGATAATTGTGCCACAGTTTTTTATGTAATTCAGATTTTTACTGGTATGGGTTGAACATTTTTAAAACAACATATCCTTTTACTTCAATTCACTACTTTCTGTAGGTTCTAATCAAAACATTACCTTGAAGTTTGTGACATAATATAATTTAACGGATGTTAATACTTTTGCAAGTCCCAACCTGAAACCTGCAACATTTAGGACACTATAAGAGCATGCTTTAAATCAAATTAGCATCGTAGCTGATAAAATAATGAATATATCCAAAGAAAGTCATCTCTGGTTCCTTCACAGCTCTCCATAATCAAATAGAGCATTTTTCCAGCCCCAAGCTCTTTATCCTCATCTCCACTGTGATGACATGGGCCTCCACTATACTACGGGATCCAGTAAGTTACCTTCTTATTATGTTTCACTTTTGTTCCTTGTTAAACACTATGAGCTCAGAGGTATTTCTTTCTAATACCAGGAGGATCCAGAGCGCCCCTTAAGTGACGATTTTTTCTACTGCAGGAGACCACATCCTAGGTTCAAACAGCACATCGATTTGGAGAAGATGGTGGTGAAAATGGGAAAATCTGTGCGTTCACATTTCACCTGTAAGGTTTTGGTTCCGTCTTGCAGACGAGTTGGACTGATTATGTTGGATGGGCTCTGTTCACAGAACCGGAAGGTTTTCCCCACCTATGTGGTGGCATCAGGCCTGCAGTATGGAATGGGAGAACATATCTTCCACTACTTCTTCAAGGTCTTCTCACAGAGCATTAAACAATTCTCCACCTCTGATACACTTACGCTTTGCTGAAATAACAATGGCCCCTAGTGGTCACTTGTAAGACTTTCTCAGCTGAACTTCAAATGCATGAAAAATCTTATTATAGAAAAGGCTGGTTACAAAAAACGGCTTGTTGGACTTTTTTAAAACAGACAAACAAATAACTGGATCTTTGAAAAAAATATGTTTTAGGAGTCATGGCTGGGAAAAGAAGCTGAAATATCCGTGTTTGGAGATGGGAAAAACTTTGTTCCCACCATCCACATTAGAGACTTGGCCAGGTAATCCACCTGAGCAGATGTGGACATACATGCATGCCTCTAGATAGTCATCACTTTGATAAACTGTCTTTTCTCTGTGTCTCAGGGTGCTTCAGAATGTAATTGAACATAAGCCTAGACCTTACTATCTGCTGGCGGTGGACTCATCTCACAGCAGCTTTGAAGAACTGGTAAAGGTGAGGGGGAAAAAAAAAAGTTTAATCTCTGTAAAAGAGTCAAAGAAACCAAACAGTGCTTGCTTATGCTCTATACAGGCTGTCTCCTCTGCTCTGGGACCTGGAAAGATCCGTAAAAGGCCTTTTGCGGACATCTACCTCATCGAGGACTTCAGTGTATGTTCTGATTTAACTCTGCACAAATTGAAATCTAAGTAAGCTGATTTTTCTTGAAATAAATTTACCTGCCCTTGATTTCTAACAGGTAAATAAGACACTTTACCCCTCTGGAATAAGATTCTTTTTTTCTAAATCACAAAAATAAAAACTTAATGATCTTATTTGAAGTGCAACACATTCAGCTGTTTTATTTTATCTTGTTTCAAAAGAAATTAGTAATTCAATGGGTAGATCATTTTACTTTTTAGCTTAAAATTAATGATTTATTTAAAGAAATTTCTACTTATTTTTAGATTAGTTTTTCAGTGATGAATAATAAACGTGGTGGGGATGTCCTGTGAAAGATTCTGCTGCTATGTTAATGTGCAGCGGAACCACTGCTGTTGACTCATTTCTGCCTCACAGGACATGGAGATCCATTCCCTCCAGGTCAACCTAAGGATGGATGCAGAAACCATCAGAAACCTGTTCTCCATCAACTGGCATTGTGAATTTGGACTGGTGGAAAACGTGGAGCTGGTGGTGGAGGAGTATCGACAGGCTCGCGGGCTTTTAGTCGGTTCTTAGCACAGATTCAAACCCATATAGTGTTTCTCTAGTAGAGTAGTCCTTGAGCTGCTTTGTTGTTTCTTTTTTGCAGCCTCTCCGACTTTGCATTCTAGGTCCTCCTGCAGTTGGAAAAAGTACATTCTCCATGCAGATCTGTAAGCACTACAAACTACATCACATTACCCTGAAGGACACCATCTCTGAGGCCATCGCCCGGCTGGTGAGCCGCCATGTCTCACCAATAGTTTAAATTCAAGGTGACCACAATCTCAAACTCTGTTTTTATCCATGATCAGGACAAAGCTGTGAAAAGTCTTGACCCAGATGCTGAGGACCCAGCAGCAGAAGATGAGGAGCTGCTCAGTCACCTAAAGGACAACTTGGAAAATGATGGTTGGATGCTTTTAATGCAAAATTTTCCCTGATTCATTGTTATACAAGCTTAATAGATGAATGTTTCTAACACAAGTGTTTGACCAAACGGATAACTGAATGTAGTTTAAAAACCCTTTGTGGTCCTTGGACTTGATAAAAACCTGGCAGTTTACCAAACGTTGGAAAAACTAATATTTTTCCAGAAATGGAATCATTTCATGTGCTTGACTCCAGTGCTTACTCCTAGACTCTTTAATGTTTTGCAGTGCTCTATGCCAATGGTCGGTTTGCGATCTTACTTTTAAACACACTGGGATTTTTTTGGAAGAAAATAAAGAGACTAACGTTCTGACAATGGTCACTAAATCCCATCATTGATTTTGAAATGATAACAAATAAAGCAAAACTTTATTTTCTTTTTAATGAAATTAAACGATAACAACCTGCGCTAAACTTTAAGAAAACTAGAAAACAGCACATTTCATTTTAAACATGTTTCAGGGAGGTTAAATGTGAACAATAACATGTTTTTCTGCAGGTATTTAACGTGACGCTTTGCCCGCTTGTTTGAACAGAGCAGCTTCTTGGCTTTATGTTAGAAACAGCCAAGTGGAAAATCACTTTCAAGTCTGAGGAGTTGTGATTAGAGTCTTTTCGCACAGATATGTGGATGCAAATAGAAAAAATGCATCAGTTGTACCTTTTGACAGCGCAGCGTACTCTGTTGCTACTGGCAACCAGAACTCTTCCAGCTAGCATGCAGAGAATTAGCGTTCTGTAATGTGCGATCAGGGGAGAGTTCAAGCAGGGCTTCCTGCAGCTCTGGTGACAGATGATGCAGGGTGAAGGTGGTAAAAGGCTGCTGTGTGCATTTGTGCTTTTTCGGCCTGTCTTACTTTGGAGAACACTTATTGAAACTTTAACGCAGGCTCCTGAGGTCAGAGACAATAATTCCTTCCATAGTTTGAATGGTTTTCTCATAACTCCGTAAAGACCTCAACATTTCCCCCATCTACTCACACAGCCTACAGTACCACTCCAGCTTTCTTTTAAATGCTGTGACCTCACTGGACAGGTTTGTTGCCTCTTTGCCTGTTTGAGACCAACCACTCGCCATATTTCTAATATCCAGTCAGAAGCTACATTCATTTTTCCCATTTATATTTTTTCCAAAATGATTTGGCGACCCTCAAAAATCGTTTCATGACCCCATGCGGGTTCGGGACCCCAATTTTCAGAATTGGTGCTCTATGCTCTGTGGAACCCAAATAAATAAATTTCTTAAAATATTGCAAATAGTAATAGTTTTTAAAAGACCACAGTAATCTGACAGATGTGTTTTCTGCTGAGCTACGATCTATTGTCCTTTTATTCCCAAATCCTGAGTTGGAATTTATTCTAAGGCCCTGTCACACCTCTCCTTTTGTGTCGCAGATGTTTCAGAGGAGCAGATCCAGCTGTTAAAGGAAAAGCTGCTGTCCACTCCATGCAGAAACCAGGGTTATGTTCTGGATGGCTTTCCCAGCACATCTGAGCAAGCAGAGAAGCTGTTTGGAGGTGAGAAAGGGACATGCTCCTTGACATGCGCTTATATAGAGCTTATAGAGCTTTTTTACATTTGGTCTTTATTATAAACAAAAACTTCAGAATATTTTGTTGGCTCAATTGTTCCCGAAATTACATCTGCAGGTCTTTGGGTGTATGTACCTAACAGCTGAGCACATCTCGAGATTTGATCCATTCCATTTTATTAGAGCTCAGTCAGACGAGATGGAGAGCATGAGCAAAAATCTAGACACATATTCTCAGTCAGATCTAGTGCTACTTTGTACAAAGGCTATTCTTATGCATGAATTTGTTTAATCCAAATAATTCCGTTTTTGTTCAGATCTCTTTTTTTTGTGTCATTTTCAGACTCAAAGGCGATTTCCCACTAATTTTCAATTTTCTAAAATGATTTTGTTTTCTTACTATGCAGAGTTTAAAAGTCAGAAAAGTCTGCAAACTGCAAATCGGACTTTTTTGCATATTTCTTTCAACCATGACTTTCTTCTTACCATTATTTCATACAGTCTATATTGCCCTGTTGACAAGGAAATTTGCTGTTGACATATTCTCCTACCTTTTCTATTGATTGCTTTTAGCTGCTACTCTAATTAATTTTCTTGCCTTGTTTGTCACTTTAGGTGGACAGCCATTTCTTGGTCTTTCTGCAGTTTGGCCATACTCATGACTTTTTCAGATGACATATTAAGTTTAGAGAGGTTCAAAGCTTCAAATACTGTTTTTTTTTTTATTTTCTTTATTCAAAAATTGCTTTAATCTCTCAAAACCCACTATGTCGCTGGCGTCATGTTTTAAAGCGTTTGCAGCTAATAACTCAGAATGCATGAAAATTACATTGGTAATATGTTTACCAATATAGACATGTTAGACATCGTCGGAAAGCTCAGATTCTCCACAATTCAACGGTCAAGTTCATTTTGTTCAATCGTTCCTCAAAGCCGACTGATTTTCACAGTTATGCTTTAGATATCATTTATGGTTTGACCGTGCAGCTATGTTATTCAGGGGCCTCAAAACTGTAAATTTTCAAACCAAAATCTTTCAAAATTCTCCTTTTTTACATCGTCACCATGGCCACATCCTCTTTTGAGGAAACATGAAACTTGGCACTAATCCTATTTTCATTTTTATTTGCATTTTACAGATCCTTTACATTTTGCAAATTTTGCTCTTTTCTTTTACAAAGGACTTTGTCTTTTTAAGAATATTTTTAGTTCAACTTCGGTCAACTTCCAGGGAAACAGATGCTTTTGGACTTTTTCTTTTGGTTTATCAAATTTCAAGAAATGTTCTGCTTTTAAAAAATTAGTGTGTTTCTGCCATTATTCTTCCAAATGATTCTATTCTACAAAATCTTCAGATGATTCAATTGTTTTCTGCAGTTTGAAGTTTGTGATGACTTCCTATCACATTGTCATATGTTCTTCAGCTAGTTTGTACTTTTTTTTTCCTTTATTCAGTTTCTGTGGCAAATATTTCTTTTTTATTCAGCAGAATAAAACATTACCACTTTGCTGTTTCTCCGAAACAGCTTTTTCTAGTTATTGTTATTATTGGGGCCTACCATAGCAAAGCATGGAGCCACTTATCATTCTACACCTCGCAGAATGGTTTATTTCTTCTGACTTCAATGTGGCCTGAACCCTAGGGTTCACCCCCACAATACAGGTAGCAAAATATCCAGCTTAAACTTCAGATGTGCTGAAGTTTGCTATTATTTGTATTGCTGGATAGTTAACATGGCAGTGTAGGGTTGTATTTCGTTCTCACAAATCTAGGAATTTACTCCTAGGGAAAAAGTAGAGTACTACGACGGGGTATTAGGGTCAGGCTAGAGATTTTTTTTTCTATTTCTAGAATAAAGTCGTAACATTACGAGAATAAGGTCGTAAAAT
>NW_015150985.1:457461-464201 GCF_000732505.1 Cyprinodon variegatus | reverse complement strand
CTATTAAACTAATAGTTGGGTCAAAAAACGATAACATTTAACCATGATTTTTTTAAAAGATTTAATATTTGAAAATTTTATTTCTTTTTAATTTATCATTTTAATTGCATTTTTTATCATTTAACTGTTTATTTTACAGTTTAATAGTATGATGTATTAGATAAATACATAAGTTAAATACATGAATTAATTTAAACAATTTCATGGTCCATTTATTGCGTGGGACATCCATATTAAGTTATGATATATTTTGGCACTCCATACACCTTCAGATCACAGTGAGTGTGAAAAACATCATAAAAACTCAGACTGGGGGTAAAGGTGGCTCCTCATGGCCTGAACACAGATCCATGCCACCCTTTTTAGATTTTCTTTGGGGGAATAAAAAACAATTTCCTTTTTCTTTCACCTCATAAATATGCTCTACTTGTGTTGATGTTTCACATCAAGCCTGAATTTAATTTATTGACATTAATTGTTGTAATAAAAAAAACCATAAATGATAGAAGAAGGAAAACATCAGGACAAAAACTATTAAATCTTTTGGATTAGAACCCAGATTATGCCCCCAACCTGTCTGAGCAGCACTTCCTGATTCTCTCTTAAAGAGTTTTGGGCTCTCAAAAAAATCTTTTTTGTTCTTCTTACAATATAAGAAGAACAAAAATGAAGAGTGTTAATGATGAAGGGATGGAGGATGGAGACTCTTCCAGTCATGCTTTTACTTCAAAGGTCCCCAAATGTCTTTGGTGATGATGAGGGCCTCTGTTAAACTATGGATATGGAGAAGAAGTGAACACACGGGCAGTCTCGGTGACCAGCCGCCGCAGATCCAGGCTTCTCTGCATCTCCAGAGGAATGTTTCTTCTCTGCATGTTTCAAATGGCAGCAGCGTTGTTTGCTCTAGCTGAGCACGGTTAGAATCAGAACAGACCTCCCTCAGGGCCTTGCCACCATCCCATGTAAACAACTGGCCCTAGTGTATATTCGGCATTTTGATATTACCAGCTGACTTAGTTTCTGTTCTCTTATTCCTAAATATTTCATTCATGTCGGCTCATTTACAACTTTGAAAGGAGATATTGATGGTAACTGGGGCTGAGGACGCTGCTTATCTGAACTCAGAGGAACTAAGTTATCCTCTGGAACCACAACAGCACCTCAAACTGAATGATGTCATTATATTTAAGTCCAAATGAGTTCAATCTGAGCATTTAAGGGTCTGCCATGAGGAAACCCACTGACTGTCAGGAACAGGAATCAGCGGGTTTCTGTCTCCCTCTGGTGGCTTTTATAATAAATCGTGCAGGAACTGACCTTTTTTTTGAAAGAAACTGTTCAACTCTATGGGCAAACATGTGGTCCAATATTACTGAAAGAAAATATATTTTTTTATAAAAAGGACATTCAAAGCAAATGTGTTTAAAAGACCAAAACTTAGAAAGCTTCTTGAAACGAAAGACGGTTATGAAAATAATTTATGTGCATGCAAAAGTCTGACCAATATTTCTACAGTTTGCTATTTTTCAAGATTGTTTTAGCAGATTCTATTGTCAAATGGGATTTATATAAATACGTTTCTGATTTTGTTTTTTTCAATTTCCTCTGAGACCGTAAAAGTTACATTCTTTTCAAATCCTATTTTACAGATTTTACACCTTTAGAGGATTTATGAACAGAAAAATAGAAACGAGTCTGCTCTAAATCAGTCTCTTAAAAAAACATTTGAGAACTTCCCAGCTGTTTTTATGTTTTCTGGCTTCATTATTAGTTTCAACATATAACTTTCTAGAGTAAAAAAAATGCTGAATAAATGTTTCAATGTTTTGGCTGGTTATATAAAGTACAGCCATGTTGCAAGCTTGCGTGAGAGTGAAACACACAGTTGAGAGTGAATCAATGTGAACAGGTCGGAGCTGAATAATAACAGCAGTCCTGTTTTTCTGAAGTTTGGACGCTGATCTTGCTTTATTACAATGCCTAAGGCTGAAAAAAACAAACAAAATACAGCTCAGAAAAGGCACTGCGGCTTATTTTAGCTTAAAAAGCTGCAGTTTCACTATTTTATTTTATAGATTTTTATTTTATTGTATGTTTATAAATGTTACATTTTGTTATATAGACTGATTTTGAAAAAGAAGTGGAAAATACTTGCTTCATAAATGCTTTGTGGCTGTCAAAATGCTTCAGTGTTATTCTATAGGTCAAATAGTTGAGTAATAGCTTTTGGCACAATTTTGCATCATTTGGTACATTTGGAGAGATTTGGAGACGCTGGTGACACCAAAAGTTCAAAGCTCCACAGCTCTGGAACTGTTGTAGCTAGAGTTCTAAAATTCCTGCTTTTGTGGTTGACATGATGTAGAACAAATGTACATCATTGAGACATGCCTATTCTCATGCATGTTTATATTACTGTTGTTCAAAAAAGACCTTTTTTTTTTGGGGATTAAAAAACCCCCAACTTTGAGTCATGTTTGAACTGATGCAGCTTGGACTGTGTTTTACTTACCCAATTTTCATTTATATGTTCAGAAACTAGAAGGTGTTGGCTTTCAAATTATTTTATACACATGTAATAAAGGCTTACAGTTCCTAAGATATTTGCTTTTCCATTTGGTTATGCAAAATATGTAAGAATTTCCCAAAATGAGGTGGATGTTAAGACTCCTTTACAACTTCTGATCTATCTGCTGGCTTCCTTGGCCTTCATGATGTTTTCTTTGTGAAAGTATCCAGAGGTTCTAGAGGAGTTTCCCAGTCTTCTTTAAATATCTGTCTGCTCGTATGGTCAGAAAGCCTGGCAGAGAGATGGTTGAGTCTGAGATATGATTCTGCAGCCATGTTTCAGTAAAACACGTAACGCTGCATAGCTGATATTATGCCTGTTAACTTGCTAGGGCTTGAGTTGTAACTTGTTTTCTTAAGATCTCACAATGATTGATGGAAGAGATGGTTTAACTTTGTTCTTCCTCTCTCCTCTCCTTACTCCTGCTCTGCATCCCCGGCGCCTCCTTTTCAATTCAGCTGGTACTTTTGGAAGTAGTTGAAGTATATTATTTCCGCTTTAGATATGTTAAAAAGCTTCTCCCTGGTGTAAAAAAATTTACTTGCTATGGTTGCTGTGGTTACGCATCATAAATATTAGTGAAAATCCCTCCATCAACCTTCAGAAGAAAAGTTGTATGTGTGTCAGTGTGAAGGTGAGATGGGATGTCAGTGTCTGACTTCAGGAGGATTTAGGGAATAAAATGTTCCTGAGTCTAACTCTTTTTGGATTTAATGTTCTTGAATTCTTTTCCTAATTGAAGTTGGAAAAATGGTGCAGAGTACAGATAGGTGGAATCGGTGGCAATGCCTCTGTACCTTTTCTAAACGCATTGCAAAAACTGAGTCTAGATCTGTTTCATGGCATCCCACAAGCTCTTATACTGTCCCCAGCACCGAGGCAATGCAATGCAAAATAATGAAATCTAAACAAGTATTTTTTTTTTTTTAAATAAGTGCAGTTTTTCTTGAATTAAGTAAAACTTTTGGCAACGGAATACAACAATTTACAATTCAAATAAGAAAAAAACAATAGCATTGTCTAATTTCAAGTGCATATTATCTAATTGTCTTAATTAAGAGTAACAATATTGAAATTAAGGGTAAATGCACTTAATTTAAGACATTTTTACTTATTTCTAGATAATTTTGCAGTGTGTCCCTCCTCTTCAGTGCCGTGCAGCTCACATACCACTTTTTCACAGTGAGACACAGAATGCTTGCAGCTGTGTGCCTGCAAAGCTTTGTGAGCAGCAGAATAGAGATTTTAACTTCCTGAGAAACAAAAGCTGTTCTTTGGCCTTGGTCACATTGTCAATTATGTATGCCGAGGAGAGTGGTTATCTTTCTTGGACCTTCTATGGCACACTACCACCTCCTTGGTCCTACTGGTGTTCAGGATAGTGGTAAACGATGCTATTTTTTGGCCCGGATACCAATACCCGATACCTGGCATTGCAGTATTGGCTGATACCGATACCATCTGTTTGAAATTGATATGTGTGTGTGTGTGTAGATGAAGAACTGCATACGACTTGGATGTAAAATATTTACCATCATGGCTTTGTCAAGCTGCTGCCTACCTTTGTGAAGCAGGAAAAAGACTACCGGTAATACAAAGTGAATCCAGTAGAACTTTTTGTTGCTCATCTGGAATTGGTGACAATAGTTGAATAAACTTTTAACTCTCAAAATGGTATTGGTGCCCTATTTGTCGGTATTCACCGATACTGATACCACCATTTTAGTGCTGGATCGGCATCAATGCAACACTACTAAATATGTATGGATTTAATTGGTTAGAATTTTTTTTTTTTTCTGAGATTAAAGGTCACTAAATTATCTCAAAGTTTATAACTGTAACATACTAAAAAATATATATATTTTTTTATTTCATTTTATTTCTTCATTTTCAGACGACCTGAATACATTTTCTTCATCAACAAGTATCCTGCCAGGTACATTTGCTCCATCATCATTAGTTTCCTTTAAAGGTATCTGGATTAACCTGGAGCTCCTTCTTTTGGCTGCAGAGTTCCTGTTGTGTCTCGACGCTTCTGACTCCTTCCTGACAGACCGAGTGATCAACCTCCCTAAGGAAGTGGTCCAAGAGCTCAACTACGAGTCTGAGCAGTTCCTGAGACGACTTAGTATATACAGAAAAAACAACCAAGAGGACAAAACCGTTCTTAACTTTTTTGAGGAGCTGAATGTTAGGCATGTGCACCTAGGTAATCTGATGGGGGACAACATCCTGTGTAGGTAACTGATGGAAGCACTCTGCATCATTCTGTTAAGTTCCTTCCCTGTGTTTCAGAGATCACCAGTGGTGAAGAACCTGCCATTTCATTGCTGATGCAGACGATTTTCAGCACAGTTGGCTCTCCTAGGACATACGCACCCACCTGTCGGGGGTTAGAGGAGGCAGAGGAGAAGATGAGGAAAGAGGCAGAGAAAAGGGCTGAGGAGGAACAGAGGGAGGAGGAAGAGGCCAGGAGCAGGGCTGCAAACTGGGAGGAGTGGGTAGGTGGAGTTAAGTGGGCATGTGCTACCGCCAGCATCCAGAAAGCCTTAGAGTCTCAGGTCCGATGTTTGCCTTTCAGACTCATAGATCTGAGCAGGTGAAGCTGGAGGAGGAGCGGCACCTGGAGGGCCTTACTGTTCAAATGAGAAGCTATCTGATGGAGCATGTAATGCCAACACTGAGTCAAGGTCTAGCTGAGTGCTACAGGGCTAATCCACCCGATCCCCTGGACTTCCTGGTACTGCCCAGCTTATAGTCCGTTACTTTTCTGAATATCAGTGAATTTCAGCTGTTTCAAAGAATCGTTTTAGAAAAGCATTTTACTTAAGATGGTAGGAACATTCATACCTCATGATAATCAGTAATTTTTTTCTCCATCTCTACCAAAAAATAAGGGATAAATGGGTTCATAATCAGATTTTAAGCTACATTTTATTTGAGGAGGAATCGAAAGCTTCAAATCTCTAAGATTTAAAGCATCAAAGTTAATAACGAGCCTTTTCTGTGGATCAGTCTTTGGACCAATTTTCTCACTGTACTTTCACCTCTGCCCAGAGTTTATGAAAAGGTTTAGTCAACTAATCAATAGTAGACATTTGCTGCAACCAAGGACAATGTGACATTAAAAAATGTAAAGCATCAAAGAGATGGAGCATGTATAAGCTAGCTATCAGTCGAGTTTTTTATATGCAAAAATAGTACAACATGAAAGTCAGTAAAGCATTTATGCTACATAATGCTTTTTGGTGTGCTTCATTCCAGGCGGAGTACCTGTTTCGGAACAACCCGTTTGACCACCCCAAGTAGAAAGGATTCATTTGTGAAAGGGGATGTTCCTGTGCAGTTTGATTAAACAGACGGTTATTTGTTATTTGTTGAAGGAAACCTAGTTGAGTCACAGTGTTTCTCTCCCCCGTTGAAGATACGCAGTGTTTGGACTCCTGAGTACCGGCTGAGAATTGAAAACAACCATTTAAAAGTGTGCATGAATCCAGAAGCTCATTAGGAAGTTAATTTGTTTAATGAACTCAGGAGCAACAACGCTCCGGTCATAACAGCTCAGATTTGGCTGTAGATATCTGGGAAGTAGAAACGATACAAAAGGCAGCTAATTTGCAGCTCTCTGGAGTTTCCACTCACAGCTCCAAAGTGTTCATAATTAGCCGTAACAGAAGCCCAAATAATTTCATTGAACATAATCACTACACAGGGAAATTAGTGGGAAACACTGTGACAAATAACACAACATGTAGAGAAAAGAGCAATTCACATTCTGTAATAAATATGTTGGCACATTGGTGAAACAGCCCTGTGTGACTTTCTGTTTTTCACCAACCTGTTTCAGTAAGATTCCGTTGACGAAAAAATGTTTATAGTGGACGTTTCTTTAATGGAGCAGCACTGGTTCTTCCTTGGTTTCCAACATTCTCTGTTTAAAAACATCAGACAGGTTGACATAAAATGTTGCAAGTCAACATGCCACTCAGTTCTGCAGAGTCTTGGTAGTAAACCATTGAATTAATTTTGCTATGTTAAACCAGGAAGACATTCAAAACATGCAAGAAACCAAGCAGGGATGACAGTGAACACCTTAACCTTTGGTTCCCTATAGCAGCGGTCGCCAACCTCCGGATATCGGTCCGTCGACCATTTGGCGGGATTTTCTGCG
>NW_015150985.1:452193-457000 GCF_000732505.1 Cyprinodon variegatus | reverse complement strand
GGTCCGTGAACATATAGCGGTCCGTGGTGCAAAAAAGGTTGGGGACCGATGCTCTATAGGGTTTAGATCAAGCTAGTTGTCAGGCCAATTAGGTACAGTGATATTTGGTCAGTTAAAGCAGATGTTCAGCTTGTTAGTAAAATAAAGAATGGAGTTTTCTGTGTTCCATGTAAACTTTAGCTATGATAAAACACATTGGATCAGCACCCATATATAAAGGGCACCATTAGAGGTCTGTGACTGTAGAAACATCACATTGTGAACTCATGCATGCAGGATTGTCAGGATCACCATTCTTTTCTTCAGAATCAGGGTCCTTGATTATTAGTTAAAAAGGCAAAAATACTTTAACCTGAAAAGGAGGACTTTGGACCATCAAGTAACAGTTGTGTTGTTTTAAGTAAGACGTTTTCTGTGATGTTGTCCACAGTGCAGGGTTTTTTTTTGTTTGTTTTTTTCAGTTTTATTTTAGCACAAGATAAAGCCACAGCTGATGAACCGTTTATTAATGTATCTGTGGCTCTTGATTTCGGCTACATGCAACTTAGTTTTATGAAAATCCCTTAAATCCTTGAATGTCCTTTGTTTCAAATTCCTCCTTACTATATGGTTGTCGCTGTTGAGATTAGAGTTTATATGTGGTTTTCAGCACTATAAACAGCCAGTTTCTTCAGAAACTACTTTCTTTCTTTGGTTCTGTCTAATCTATTTTTTCCACAAAAAGTAAGGTTTTGAGGTTTTGTTGGCTGTGAGTGAAGCACTTCACCCAAATTGCCTACTAATGTTGGTCAGAGGTTGTGATGGCATTTTTTTGGCAGCCTTACTTCTGTCAATGTACCATAGAGCAGCTGTGGCTATGTAGCTCGCCACCATCAGTGTGTGTAAATGGGTATTTGACTAAATGTGGTGTAAAGCTCTTTCGAGTCTGGTGACTTGAAGAAGCGCTATATAAGAACAGGCCATTTAACATTTTACAATTTGTAAACCTTTAATGCTAGAGTTCTTTCATTTAATTTGAGGAGCTTAAACTACCCAACTAAATTAAAATCTCAAAACATATTTTAATGCTAAGCTTTGCTTTTAAAAATGTACAATTATTTACTGTTTTTTTTTAAATCATTTGTTGTTGTTTTTTTTTTTACCAGGTTTATTTATTTAAATGGCTGCATGTGCAGAGGGTTTAAAATCTGTGTTGGTTTAATGACACCATTGCTCCACTAGGTGTCAGTCTCACATAATTTGTTAAAAGATGATAACATTCATCTCAGCACATATCATTCAAAGTGGGTCAATCATATAGGAATCTGGATAGTATATTCTGGATGGTATCTGAGCCAAAGCTGCAGCCATAAGAACTCAGGAAGTAATAGCTGAACCTTCCAGCTATGACTATGGAAGATCCAGTCAAAAGGTGTCCTCTGCTTTTCAGGAAGAATACATTCAAACTGGGAAATTGATCCCCAAAAAGCTTGCAGAAATGTCTCCAAGATTTGTTAAATCACATATCTTTCTATTAGAAATGATACTTATGCTGGTCACCGTTTTCTATTTCCACCTAATCCACAGAGGAATCCTACACACGCAACAATATAAACTCTGTACTCAGTTAGAAACAATACAGATGTACACACTTGCACAGGAAGGATGTGTTTGTTGCTTGGAAACGGTTGGTGTGCTGTCACAGCAGGAGATCTGCTCCTAAACATAATTTCAATTGCCATTGCTGAGTACAGAGTTTTTCTCTGTTTCTACAGATATTCATCCCAGGTTCAGGGCAGTTTCAAGAATCCTAAGTCAACATGTTTAATGATTAAAGTCATTGGAAGGCCGACTCTGCTATCCGTCACACACTTCATCCCCTCTAATGCCAATTTATCAAGACATTTGCAAGAAACACAGATCTGATCACAGTTTGACTTTTCTCTTTTCTGTAGGTGAATTCTTTTGATTCAGCTTCATATTTTTATGTGTTAATACATATATGTGTGTTTGTGGGTTTGTTTAAGTTGCAATCCTGGGCAGTGTATTGTTAAATATCCCACATTGTGGAGACTTACAGGTCCAAATGGGGACATGGAAGGTGTCCCCTTGAAGTTTTCTTCCTTGGGTTGGGGTTTGGGTTTGAATATTAGGGTATGGTATAGGTTGACAAAGGTTAGGGTTTTTAGCCAGGTTAAATTAATGTAAGTGAAGGTAATGTCCCCAAAAGTCATGCAAACAAAAGGCTGTGTGTGTGGTTTTAATCTGATTGTTTACTTAGAAAAAGGCATCAAATAAACAGTAAAAAAAAAATATAAATGAAGACTTCTCAAATGTGGAGCAATTATTTAATTACAAATATAGATCCTATGCACAAACATATTTTAAACCTGACTAAGATGTATTTAAATTGCACTGTTCTCACTTCGGTATGTGAATATAGAATCTAAGTATGTAACAGCCTCATAATCAACAGATTTATTATTTACTTTGTGGGATTATTATTATACTTTGGGGGAAAATTGTAATTTTTTTTCTCTTTTTAGTAGAAGGGATGGTTTAACAACCTGTGTTGTGAAAAACCTTATCATTAGATGACACTGTAGAGCGATCCACTTTAAATCAGCCCATATATTGTTGTATTCATGCTTTTCAAAACAAAGAAATTCTTCTTTTTTATATGGTTACTAACAGATTATAAGGTTCATATCCAATCGAAGATAAACTGTCATTCATTTTGTTTGCATACAGCTATAACCAAACATATGTCTTGCATAATGTAATAAATTAAAAGCATGACCAGGTGAGTTTAGCCTGGTGCATGCATTGACTGCATAACGAGCACTGGAATCTGTTTACCTGCACGCTGCTGTTGGAGCATCAATGATGACACACATCTGTAATATAACAGATCATAATCATTAAAAAGGAAAACCTTGTTCCAGTAGTGATGGTTTGCTGTTTTTGCAACAATCTTTGCAGATCCTTTTAAATGAGGCCCTGTCCAGCTCAGGTTTGGACTTAACAATAGCCTTAAGCGCAGAACTATAGCTCTCCTCTTCTTTAAATTATTCTTTAGTCAGCTGCTTTCTGAAGGCTAGCAAAGCAGCAAGATGTCCATAGAGATTCCTGCCCTTCTCTTACTCATTCCTTTTTTTCCCTGATTAATGAATGGCCAGGAGTCACTCCAACAAGCAGGTCAGCAGGAATAGAAGCAGCATGTTTAAATGTTAACCAAAATAATAAGGAATAGTAAAACAATTAGACCTTTACAAAAAATGTTTCTCTAGAAATGGTTACAGCTGGTTTTCTAAATTTGTGGATTTGCTGGAGAGAACTGTTCAAGCTTTATGCCTCAATCACACCTAAAATGTTATCATACTGACATCAAAGCTTGATCTCTCCACTTTAACGCATTTTCCTGTAAATTCCTTCTAATGTCAGACACTTGCAACTTGTATTGTCCTATCTTTTAACATCTAAATGTGTTACCAGTTTTCCTGTGGAAAAAAAAACAAAAAAACATGTGAAACATCCTACCATGCTTTAATAAGGAATATTGAATAGTAAGTAAAGTGTGGGTGATTATTCATTTTAAAATATTGCACCACTATTACCTTCTAGGTTTAAATTAACTTCTTGGTTTCTGTTGTTTAGTTTGCCCCTTCATGTGACAGTAAAGTTTTGAACCCGCTGAGAACACAGAGCCAAGCTGTGAGTTTGGAGAACGGATGTAATAAATCAAAAGGTCTTCACTGGTTCCCAAAGACAAGTGTGTGAGCACCCTAGAGGAGGGTTGAGGGGCGGATTGGCCCCTGCCGAGCCCCTGCCTTAGGACGGATGGGTGGAGGGATTGTGTTGACAAGGGGGAAAGACAAAGAGGAGGAGTAAGGAGGAGAAGCAGCCACAGATTCAGCAGGGAAGCTGAGCGTTCCAGCCAGAAACTCATCAAAGAGCTGGAATCACCTCAAGCAACCCAGCAAAAGCAGGATGCTCACATATCTGTGTGTGGGCTGGATGGATGTTGTATCAAGGGGATGTTTCATTTAAACATTGTTCATTAGTATACAACATGACTGTCCTGCCTGATTGTTGAGGCAGAACGTCAGATGGTGATGAGCGATTGCTGATCAAACTGTCAGAAAAACTTCACCTTCTCTTTCTGCATGCTGGGATAACATCTGAGCTGCTGTCTCTGTCATACTAAAACATTTTACTGCTCTCAAACACAACATCCTCATGTTCATCATGTCGCAGTAAAAGTCTGCATGATGAAGACCTCACTGGGCAGACTGGGTGCAGGTAGATTTTTCCTAAAGAATATGGCAAGTCATTGTGCCATTCAATGTCCTTGAGGTACTGTTTTTTTCTTTTCTACATCAGTTTAGATGAATAAGATGAACTTTCAGTTGCACTAATTTAACATCAAGGGGCCTCATCTACTAACATCCCAAATAAGGAGCTCCTATTTATGACTGGATGCATACTTGATAGAAGGCGCAAAAGTGGTGCAGATCACTCTATTTAACAAAGATTTTAACTGCTAGGCAATTTTAAAGTTTTGGAGAGCAGAGTGAAGAATTTATTTTGATCAGCCCAGCAGGTGAACTTTAAAAAGTATGGTCATTGATTTCTTTTCCATTTTGTGTTATATTTAAGATATATTTTATTCATACATCTTTTATTTTATTATATTTAAGATGTGTTTCAAGTTACTCTCTGTTACCCCCTTGTGCCAGTCTCCTTTCCCTTAGCTCCTTCTAGTTACTTCTGTCTACACCTGCTCCCTATCAGCTAATTAGTCCTCCCATTGTTTCTGTCTCTCATA
>NW_015150985.1:385968-452183 GCF_000732505.1 Cyprinodon variegatus | reverse complement strand
ATTCAATTATTCTTTGCTAGATCCTTGTCACTCTTTTGGTTTATTCCTCCCTCGTTTCTCCTAGGTTTTTTGGTTATTGAGTTTTCCTTGTTGGGAAATATGTTTATCATTTTGAATAATGTAAACAAACTATGGTCCATTCTAATTCACATAATAAACTGGAAACTCTTAATAGGCATCCAATAGGGTTGCTTTAAAAACAATACAATTTTGCTGGGTTTTGTATTTTAGCTATTGTTGTGCCGATGCCATTTCTTGGTCCTGATACCGATACCTGGCTGTGCACTATCGGCCGATACCATACCGCTACCATCTGTTTGGAAAAAGGAAAAGCAAAAAAGACTACCACAAAGTGAATCCAGCAGACCTTTTTATTGCCTACCTGGAATGGGTGACAATAGTTGAATAAACTTTTGGCTCTCAAAATGGTATTGAAGCCCTATTTGTTGGTACTCGGCGATACCGATACCACCATTTTAGTGCTGTATCGGGGCCCTGCCCGATACTGGTATGGGTATAGGTGCAACACTAATTTTAGCTGATGCTGATGTGATTGTTTTTAAAAAATGCAAAGCTTTCTCTTTCAGGGGCCAGATTGTTCTTTAATTTTTAGCAAACAACTAAAATATATTCTTCCAGAATATGTGTTTCAGAATTATTTCAAAATTCAGATTTTAAAGAAATGAACAACTTCACAGCATGTTCAGCGGATTCACTATAGGCTACATCTAATATGACTGTGAAGTGTGAAGAAACAACCATCTGCAGGAGCTGCTTCCTTTAAAATTCATCCAGTTTTTCCTGTCTCATTGGTCCTGAAAAAGTAAAGATAGGGAAGTTTGAGGAGTAGCACTGAAAAAGTGAATAAAAAAAATCACCTCTGTTTAATTGGAAGAGGATCCTCTTGAGGGAAGTTTTCTTCCAGTTGTTGTTTAGTAGGTTTTAGTGTTATCTCACATTAACAGAACTCTACACCAATCAAACATTTAGAACAAAGCTGAAACTTCCACTAACTTACTGATCACAAAAAGTTTCTGTGCAGCTCTACCAACTCTTGTTTCCTCAGATATAATAAAGGAGACATGCTATGGATGCCGAAATGCTCCCAGGATCAGTCTGGATCCGGTTCAGGTCCCGCAGGCTTTAGGGAGGGCCTTGGTTTGGCCTGAGTATCTAGCTCCAGGGTCAAACTGGCAGCAGGAGAGGGATATTGGGAGGATGCCACATACGAAGAATCCACACAAACACCTCCCAATCTGGTGTGGGAGGGCAGAGGAGTGTCATGTGGGAGAGAAGGTGAGGATGTATTCACATTTAGGTGTGAAGTTCATAGATCCTTTCCATCTGTAATTTTTCCCCCCCGCAGCATTAAGACCATAATGACTGTTATATAGACGACCTGATCATCATAAGGCATGATTATTTAGGAAATTTAAGTATATGAAGATTTCTAAGGGTAAAATACGAATATTTAAACTCAGATAACCCACTGATTTACTGTACATACGAAGAACAGATATTTTTTATAACCAAATATATTGCTTTTACCCACTGGTTTTGTGATACTGGTTTAACCTGTGGAGAACTTATTGTCGACTCATGAGATGAGGTCATTTCAGATAGAGGAACTGTTTTACTGTTGTTATAGTTTATCTGTCATTTACAAGTTTCTTTTATCAGAGAACTTCTAGCATGTGCAAGTTCTACAGTAGGAGAGTCCTTCTAGATCATAGCAATTCACAATTGATAAACAGTTTTGTGTTCACATTCATACAATAACAAAGAAGTAGCAACTATAAATTGTAATAGTGGTTTCAGAAATCTAAATTGGTCTTGCTGGGCTTTTATGCCACAACCCAGGGGTTTACCTTCTTAAATCAACGATAATCAAATTTTTGTGTAAATAACTTAGGAATAGTCCGAGACAACATCAGATTTAACCTCGACTTCCTACTACCACGAAGCCCGATTCTTTCTTAGACATGTTAGTCATGATAGTAACATACTCTGAAAGCAAACCTGCTCCAGGGCAGGATAGCTTTCAGGATTGATATGAATCCTAGAAAACGTTCCAACCAGCAGCCAACAAGCTGTTTGGGAACAACAGCGTACCCTTTCACTGAAGACCCATTTTGATTTAGAGTACAAAACTAACTTAAACAAAACAAAATGCAGAAAAACCAAAATCTGTTATTTAGAACTTGAACAGTTTTCAATTCATTCGTTTATTTTTCCTTCTTTATGACACCGACAGAGTCGGTCCTTCATATACATGAACCTGCTAGATGTGGGATTTCACATGGTCACACGTACAGTCGGAGAAACAGGGAGGGCCGGTAAAACTGGTAGCGTTCATATTGTTATAGTAGTAGTAAAGTATCCTCTAATGATTTGCACTCTGATTTCTATTTTCTTATGCATGTTTATTCATTTTTTTATTAATATACTTCTTCCTTGTACTAATATATAAGGAAAAAGTGAATAACAGGGGTGTATGAGGACATCATACAGGAGATAACAAATATCAATTAATTCTCTCAAGTTCGTCACAGAGAGAAATGTAAAAAGGGCAGAGAGAAATAAACAGCGGCGAAGAAATAACTAAGGTAAAAAAATACAAAGGAAGAATAAAACAGACAAAAATATAATAACATGCACATAAATAAATACTTAAAAATATAAGTAATTAAAAAATAAAGTTGAAGATTATAAAGGACAGAAAAATAAATAAGGTAAATATTACAAAGGCAAATAAATAAAGAAGCTAATTAAGAGTTATATACATTTATGTCTCACTTTTTTGTTGGCAATTAATTGTATGCTAATACATTTATTGAGCATTTATTTATTTCTGTATTTATTTTTAAATATGGCAGAGTCGGTCCTTCATACATGTACACCAACGGGGATGCTGAGCTGCTTGGGAAAAATCCAGTCTGTCCAGCTGTCCATCAAGTGTCCAGTGTCCTTATGCTTCTCTGGCCCCTTAAATAACATGCTGATGTCATTTTGCACATCTCTGGTGCTGCTGCTATTTCCCCGTACTCCTGTAAAAATGTTCACTGCTGTATATTGGTTATTTATTCTTCTGGTGTACAGTATTTATATTTTTTAATATACTGTGCAATACAGTATTTAGTTTATTTTTAAACTTGGTCACTTATTCTGCTATTGCTACACTTCTAAGGTTCACACTTGTGTGACCACTTTTGCTGTAATGCTTTCGCTGCTCTAACTTCACAATTTCCTTATTGTGGGATGAGAAAATTATTTTCTATTCTATTCTGTAAATTAACGCTACACTGAAGCTGCACCAATGGGCGATTAATAGTTAACTGCCAGGCTAAAAGAAGAAAATCAAAAACATTTATAATGTAAAGGAGAAAGTCTGTATGAGACTAAAATAGAAATGCTTTGAATTTTCATTTAATTTGGAAATACTTGAGGTATTTCTGTACATTTAGGGCTGCATTTGAGGACTTTCAGCATTTTAAAAGCAAAGTAGAGTTTTACCATTTGTCTCAATTGAGTTCTGACAGATCTCAGAAATCAGCGTGATTTCACTAAGGCGGATAATTCCTTGTAGTAATATAATGACATTGAGGCATCGCCCACCAGCTTTGTTGTAGCACATACATTGTTGAGTTAAAAAGTCCAGCATATCACATTAAATTGTATTTTTGTGTTTTATTTTTATCTGCTCCCAAGTCCTCTTTACTCCCATGGGCAATGCAATTAATATGCAGTAAAGTGATTGGGATGTATGCCTGTTTTAAATGTCACTGATGTGTAAGTCGCACATTTACACAGTCAGCAATCCTTTGAGGTCTCTTTCGCGCCGCCACATTGTTTGACTTTTCATTGAGAATTTTTCTTCTATTTGATATTCTATAATATCAGTTTTTGTTCCTCAAAGGAGAAATACAGCGATCTTCGCTCATGATTGTGATTGGTCTACTTCGTATCTGCCTCCTTACACATCACAGATTCAGGATCAGTTCAGGCTGGATTGAGTTTTTTGGTGGATGGCAAACAGCAGCTAGCAGCGGTATTAACCTAACAGCAGCTAGGTTAATACTGCAATCAAAAAAAAAAATCTATTTAATCAAGCCGGGCACCTCCGGGGGCATTACTGCCCCCCTCAGGACACTGGCTGGTGACATTTCAAGGGCATTATGCGGCCATGTAATAAGCATAAGTTAGGCTATCGTTGGACATAAGTTCTGGACTCGTTATGAATACCCTGTTTATACGACCTCAATTTAAAAATAATACATAGAAAGTTCAGTTTCTGCCAACGTTTTAGGAGATTCTGGGATGTGGAGGCATACGCTGTCTGAATTGACAGGGTGGGACAGGGCCCCAAGAGTTTGATTGATCATTTAACTCCTTGAAACAAATCAAGAATGTCAAATGTCTCAGCTGCTACTGCTACTGTGATTGGCTAAAAACTTGACATGGGAGGCAGCTACCCAATCAGCTTGAAGAATTGTACTGAATGTCCCTCTTTTCAGCGAACAGGTTCTTCAGGATGCTTCCCAGATTAATACATGTAGTTCAATTTGAATTCTACACAGTATCAATCTGTCATATGCCAGGTTACCAGTTACCTTCAGACCAAACTTTGGATAGTGTTTGAACCTTCTTGCTTACATATGGGAGTCCTAAAATTTACAAGGTCAAAATAAATCAAATATGAGAATATCAATGTAGCAGGAACATAATATCTACCAAAGAACTTTCACTAATTATAGCACGAACAATTCCTCTAATAACAATTTTACATAATTTGTTTTTGGCATTTTTATCCAAACTGTGTGACGCCTTTGTCTACTATGACTTATCCGGCACAAAAAGAACACCAAAGAACTAAGACCGCCTTTATTTTTTAATCAACACAGGAAGTTTTAGGCAGAAGAAAGAGGTGTGATTGAGATCGATCATCTTCACTTCTATGCAGTTTATGTTGAACAAAACACCTTCGTGGAAAGTTTTTAGTGGATTGGTGGGAACGTTGAGAGCAGCAAGAAGGCTGACATTTCATAACGGAGCACTACTACACCTTTATATACAAGGCTAAAAATGGAACAGTTTTTGTATTAAGCGTTATTTTTTTACATTTGTGGATGAGTCACATATTTAGATTGAAGGAAACACCTTCATGGTCGTTCATGATGTGGGCAAATGGACCGAGCATCACTCTGCTTCAGCTCTCTGAAGGTTCTCTTTGGAGTTGGCTGGCATTGGTGTTGCAGTGATGGGTGATTTCTGCCTGGAGCTTCTTCTGAGTCTCCATCATAAACTCATCCTGGTGGTCAAACATAAGAAAAATACAGTCTGGTTAAAATAGAGGCAGTGATACCGAGCTGAACAGGTTAGGAGGTAAAAGACCGATCTTTAGGGAAGCTGTTCTCCTCTTTTTCTAAAACCCAGTCAGTCAGACTGACAGTAAAATGTTTTGGGCGTTTTTCACATTATTTTATAGAATTCTTTACCAACACCATGTAGAAGTAGACCTCTGGATAAAACAACCTGAAAATTGCTCCAACTGGTTCTTTCTAGTTTAAACCTGATTACTAACTTTTGTTTAACTCCAGTTGAACATGTTGTTCCTACCTTCGTTTTTTTATTTTAAGTAAGCAAGCAAACTAGTAGTGATTCTGTCAAAAAAAAACAAAAAAAAAAACATTTCAGATAAAGGAATTAGGACTGACTCAAGAGCATCTCAATTGTTAAATTTCAGTTTTTGAAATCTAACAATTGAGATGCTCCTAACGACTCCCCATTACAGAGGCATGGACCCGTTTCAGGTTAATTTGCAGGCCAACAACGACCTAAACGTCTCCCCATTACTGTTTTTGGTTTAATTTGCAAAAGCATGGAACTCAACGCTACTCTAGACTTTTTGCGTTAAGAAATCTTCCTGGACAGGAACCAAAATATCTTCAAACTTGGAAAACAAAGTCAAATGGTTTGATTTTTCTTTTTTTGGACATTTGTGAAACCGTTGAGGTGTTTCAATTGAATGTGTTTTCATGCTCGAAACTTAAAAATCGTATTTTGATTTTGTTTTTTTAAACCAAATATTTTATTATATGAAATATAATGTGCTGAATATAAATTAGAATGCTGACATAATTCAAGAAATGGTTTTAAAAAACTCCTGAAGAGAAACAAACGTCTTCCATTGCTTTATGTACTGTTGATTAGATCAGGCTTAAAAAACCTTTTGTTTGTTGAAAAAAACATGGCTTTCTGTCTGTTTGAATTTCTATTCTCAACGCTTATTGGATTACTTAACAAATTCCTTTAGGTATATAAAGCAGGAAAGTACTGTTTATTTCATAATTATTTTAAAATATATCTATTATTTTTTACTGTTCTCTGTAAAGGGAAAAAATCCATATAGGAATGCTAACTTATTTAGAAAAGGGAAGCCAAGTTTATTTTTAATAGTGCATTTTACTGGCAAGACAATTGAAAGTGTGAGTGTATAACATGATAAATAGAAAAATAAATGTTTATTAATAAAATGAAAGAAATCTCGAGTACAAACTTAAACTAAAAATATTTTTATAGCACAGTTAATGGCTTCTCTAAACAAATAGCATAGTATATTTTAAAAGTCTGTTCCCTGAGATATGGGGAGCCACTTTATGTTAACAAGGGGGTGAGGTTGCCTGAGGACCCACAAGCAGAGATGAGTGAGGCAGAGATGAGTTATTAGTGGATGTAATGCAAACTGAGGCAAACATCCCAAACACAAAAAAAATACTGAGAACCAAAAAAACCAGCAAACATCAGGGAAAACTCACGTGGAAAGCCAGAGACAAGGAAGCAACTAACAATGAACAAGGAACCAGCACTGAGAAACTGCAAATGTGGTGTATATAAGGGGAACAGAACAAAGGATGTCTAATGAGCTGGAGCGGGTGTGAGTGGAACTAGAAGGAAGCCAAGGCCAAAAGGAAACAAGCACAATGGACAACAGAGAATAACTTAAGACTGCTTGAATGTAATGGAAAATATCAAAGATCAACAAAACAGAATTTTTTTAGGCAGATTTTGTTACAGGCTTTATTTGCCTCAGAGAGTTCAGGTCTAAGTCTAAGACTTTAAGCTTGATTGGTCGTTTGTAGTTGTATTAACTGAAACTGTGTGCCAACTGCTAAACATTCTTCCTTAATCCAGTTTTGTTTTGATTCTGCTTTAGAAAATCATGGTACATCCATGCAATGATATCTTCTATGCATTTACCCAACACCTGAATGGTTCATAGCCACCTAGTGAACATTGTAATGTACAGCTGTGTGTCATCTGCTTAGTTTTAGTAACTAGTGTTGTTATTTATTAAGATCTGAGTTAGGAAGAGCATGTAGATAATGAATAAGAGGACTCCTTATATTGATCCTTTTGGAGCAGCACAACAGATTTTTGTGGTATTTGATGTAAAGTAACTAAAGTACTATTCTGATTTAAAAGCACAAAATAGATATTAATTTAATTTGGCCCATATACTTGCTTTTCAGGTATTGGTTAACCCCATTTGGTCTCATTTCTGTCTAATCTGTTCCCAGGACTGGAAATAAACAAAGGGAAGCGGAATATGTCTTTTATACTCATCATTGCTTCCTGAAAAATCAAAGATGTAAAGAAACTGTTGGTCCAATGTAAACTAGGGCTTGAAACAATACTGTTTCAAGGGTAATATTTATTTTTTGTTTGCTTGCTTGTTTGTTTGGTTATTTATCTTTGTATTGCATTGTTATGATTACCTCTATTCATATAAGTAAACAATCCAAGTCTCTTTGGGAACACAAAAACACAAAAAATTGAAGCAATGTTAAATATACCATAAACAGCTAGATTTGAGGTGAAAGTAAAGAATTTGAAACAATAGCAACTTGTGTTAGAACTTTAATAGCAAAAAAGCCTTATTTGAAGAAGTTCCTAATCTTGATTTCGCCTTTCAAAATAAGAGCTTCAAATCACTTTTTACGTATATAAGCATGTTGGAGCAAAGAAGTGGTTGGAATCCTGCACTCTTTCCCTCTCCACCTCTTCTTCTACACCCAGCTCTCCTCCTCCTCTCTACCGAGGCGGTGGTCTGCAGCAGAGCAGTTAATAAAGAGATTGATTATCAGCCTGTCAGGAAGTGACAGTTGGACAGGGCGGCTCTGCGTGAATGACAGAGGGCACGCTCACCACACAGCAGCCAACCTGACGCTCTAACACACACACACACACACACACACACACATGCTCATGGACACATACAGGAGACTTTGCCAACACGGAGGGGAGGTGGAGGATGTGGAAGAAGGGGAAGACTGGATGGGTGAGAGGCAGGCATGTGGAGAACAGAGACGCAACCTTCTGCCAGTAGAAGTGTTTGCTAATGTATGTGTATGTGTTTGTGTGTAGATGGAGGTGTTGGAGGGGGTCAGAGTTCAGAGTCACCTCCTTCCGCTGAAAAAGACGCCAAGACCCACAGCCAACGGGTCAAAGGAGGTCCAGGAACACACCGTGTGAGCTCACACATTGATGAGCTCACATGCAAAGTCACAATCAGGCTGTATGTGGGTCTGTTTCTGTGTCTCTATGGCTTTTATTCCGAGCAACACCACAGTGCTTCTACTGTTATGCTAAAGACTCATTAAGAAACAATGTGCGTTTCCCCTGGACATTTTGTACAAGTGTGAATACACTCTGGTGAAGCATGCGGCATCATTTAAAAATTACTATATAGAAATAATCCCTAAAACAAGACAGTATGTATAATAAAAAACCAAATGCTTTAAGGTGTAAGGTTATCAAAACAAACATTTAACCTGCCTTAAAAAGCTGTGGCAGCCACAGCAACATTTTTAATTGATTATAAGACTCCATTGAGTGTTTTTCACCCAAGGAGCATTAAACATGGCTTTTTGTACACGAGTTTATGCTTTTGGAGTTTAAACCCAGAGGATGAATCTGAATCACATTCTAGTTTATAAAATAACCAAGAATAATCAAACATCTGTAAAATGTTGCATAATAATTGTGGGAAAATTGCAGCTTCAGGACTGCTGGAGGATGGCAGAAGTCAGAGGGATTGTGGTAGCAGAGACTGGACTGACTTGCTAGCAGCTTTAAATTGTCCAGCGACTTTACAGTATTTTTATTCTCATGGGTGTAGCTTTAGCATTACAGAAGGGAAACCAAGAGGAACTGTGCATTGCTAGTGCCAGTTCAGTTTCTAACTCTCTTGTGGTTCAGATCAACTGGAGCATATTCACCAAACAATTTTCAGGTTCAGTTGAAATTAAATTAATGTTCTTATCTAATTGCTAAAACTGTTAGCTCCTCTCTAAATTACACTCAGAAGGCACTCAATAAAGTATTTTCATTTGAACTGGATGTCTATAGAGGATGGATGCTAGTGTTGTCAGGGAGACCTGATGGACATTATTGAAAATTAAATTGTCGCCAATGATGATGGGTTAAATTTCTCCGAGCCTGATAGCATTATTGGCCAAAATTATGTAAATAATATCTCTCGCTTGTTGTGGTATGAATACTGATCCCTTGTCTCCCTGTCTTTCTGAGCCCCATAGTGAAATGCATGTAAACTAGTAATAAATGCTGCACCCTAAATGCACCAGGGAGCATTATCACAGATCCTTCCTCCTAGCATTTGTAAGACTCTATAACCAAAGCTGTTCCCAACAACTAAATTCATGCTGAATATAACAACTTAGTCAGTTAAATAACATACTGCTGTCATTTTGCACATCTCTGATGTTGCAGCTATTTTCAGACATCCATTACTGTAAAAAAATGTCCTTTGTTGTATGTAAAAAAAGGTCCTTAGTTGTATGTTGGTTATTTATTCTCCAGGTGCAGTTTTAATATCGTTAAAACACTTTACAGTACCGTATTTTATTGATTATCCAATAAATCGTCACTATTATGATATTCTTATACATTTTTTAAGGTCCACATTTGTGTGGGCATTTTTCTCCATAGTTTCCCCATTGTGGGACAATAAAGGGATTTTCTATTTTAGATTAGATTAGATTCAACTTTATTGTCATTATACAGGTACAAAGGCAACAAAATGCAGTTTAGGTCTAACCAGAAGTGCAATAGCAGCAAGTGCAGGATAAATAATGGTTCCATAAATATAGGACATGGGTTTCAGCATTCAATTCTGTATTGTATTCCCTTCAAGTCTATTCTATTTTATTCTTTTCTATCAAAAGTGCTGAAATGTTGCATGTAAAAGAGCAAACATCTGAAAAAACAAAATGTTATCCTCTTCTTTGAGGACATTTTCCTCCTGTTTCAGGTCTACCTTCTTCCTCGACCTCTAACTCTCCTGCTCGTCCTCCTCAGGTCGCCCCTTTGAGCCTCACTCTTCTTCCTCCTACTTCTTACATTTTGGCTGTGTGTCTACAATAAAGCAGTCTTTGTTTGCACACCTGGTGTGAATGTTTCAAATGTCTGAAGTTTGGAGTGATTTTTAAGTCACTGGGAAGGAGAGACATCATCATATACTAATGAGTAAAAGTGTGTTACGTGTTTCAAATCACTGTGTTGTTTTGCAAAAAAAATGATAGGCTGCCTTCTGTGTATAGTGCTGAGAATCTGGTCCAACATTTTAATCCTTGAGTGAAAAGTTTTGATTATTATTATAATTTGTTTTAAGTGTTTATGCATTCTTAAAAAAATAAAAATATAAAACCGTGTAATCTAAACCTGTAGGTTCATTAACCTTAATAAAAGCATAATTTTAATTGGAGTCACTAAATTCAGTTTTGATGTTAAAAACTCTCAGAAAGCAACCTGAAAGCTCCAGAGAAATTAAAATGTAATTTTTAACCTTGAAGAAAAGTTGCTGCAAATCTGCAGAGAGTTTCACAAAAAGAAGCCTTAGAATAAAAGATAAAAGATTTGAAAAGCAGCTCGCAAGTTTTGAAGAAAGTAACCACTATGTTGTGAGGAAACATGGATATAAGTTTCCAGTATGTTTAGAGAAACAAGTTAGTTGGTGTTGGCATGAGGGACCCGAGGTCCAGGAATGACGCTACGTTGCTCTGGCGTTGGCATTTCGTGGGCAGAGAGGCGCTAAGCACTTAGTGGCAGCTATTCACATGGGCACGCATACATGCATGACTGAACCTGCTTGTTAAGAAGAGACTGGAGAACAACACTGAGAGATCTTATGTGACATCATAACATACCTCTACAAAAATAACACCTTAAGTTCTCCACATCAACATTCATTTTCTTTTTCCCAAAGTGAAAATGATTGTTTGTTGCTCCTTGATGGGGATTTTTTTTGTGTGTGTTGAATGCATTGCAACACAGAGATTAAAGTTTAATGTTCCCTTTAATTTTGTGCTGTAAGCAATGTCTAAAAGTAAGAAGAAAACTCAGGTTCCTCAAAACCAAACAGCAGGGACACCTGAGAGCGGAGCAAACAGCGAAAGAAACAAGAAGCATCAGGATGTCCTGCACAGGATTCGGCTTCCTGTCTGTATAAAGCCCTATTTCAAAGAATCACAAATTCTTATGATGCTGATACTCTGTGTGTGTGTTTGCATGTGTGATGTATGTGTGTGAGAGGACGGTGATGATAAAAAAGATGAGTTTAGAAATTCTCTGATAATTGGAGCTTTAAAAGCAGCTCATTTTTAACGACGTTACCACGACTGCTCGATGACAATTAATCTGTTTGCTGCTGCTTCCTGGCATCTGTGCCAATTACTTTATATGCTAATGTATGTAAATGACACCTCAGACGGTAGTCGAGAGCGCCATGCGTGGTGCGTATCCTCTGTGTTTTTCTTTTATTATTTTATTTTTATAAATGGTTTTGTTGAGACTGATCAACAAAACATGTCCTTTAAATCTTGCTGTCTGTTAACTTGAAAGTTTTAAAGACACAATCAACACTGGCTCTATTTTTCTGAAAATATGAATACAATCTTTCACTTACAGGTTGGTGGGCAGTTAGTGCAAATAGGCTTTTTTTTGCAAAAAGAAAGAAAATAAGACAATTAAATTAAGGTGTTAAGAGGTGCAACAGCAATTATAAGAAAGTGAAAATCAATTACATTGAAAGAAAGAGAATATTTTTGGCTTAAAATAAAACACATTCCCCATTTGAAAATGTATCTACATTTAGTTTAATATAAAGGGGGAAAAAAGGAAATGAATTTATCTGAACAATGCTTTATACACAGATGTCTGCAAATAACCAGCAGGTGTGAAAAATCACAGGTTCATATTTGTTTCTTCATGATGTGTTTCGCTTCAAATGAGGAAAGTTTAAAACAGTAAAAACTACAAATTATTTCCGGAAATTTGCTGCAACAGACTAATTAAATAGAGCCTGTTTAACTAGATCCAAGTTGCACAAAGACATTTTGAATAATAAGAACAGTTGCATAGTGTACACATGCATAACCATAGTTAAATGCACAGACAAAAAAAAAAATAAAATAAAATAACAAGCAGCAAAGATCAGGGTGATAGTACAGAGGCAAACTTGGAGCTCAGAACCAAATATACACATTAAAATAACAGTGGAAACATGTGCAGGAAGCCAACAGCCAATCACATGAAAGGCTTTAATTAGGAACATGAAAAATGCTCAGGTGAAAACTAAAGTCAGAGAAGCAAGGCTGAAGTAGTTTGGACATTTACTAAGAAGAGGCATCATGGATGACAAATGTTTGATATATTTAGAATGTTAAATACTGAAAGAGATGATGCTGTTTAAATGGAGAACTGAAGGTAGAAAAATACTACTTTCTTTTTGTCATCAAGTCAGAGATGTCAAAATCAGGCTAAGAAGATTTCCACCTTGGCGCCTTCACCACTGTTTTCAGAATGTGATCATTTCTTTCTTTCTAGAACACTGCTTACCAGATGGGAATGCTAAAATAGTCCTAAAATAAATGTTACGTCTAAAGTTTGGAGTACAAACTGAAAATTAAGCAGCAGAGGTCATTGTAAAACATCTTTAATTGCACCCAGTTTGACAAAAATATGTTATTTTTTTCTGTCTGCTTTCAGGTTCTGGTAAAACTGGACAGAGAAACTTCCAAACTTAAAATAATAAAACCAGAAGTTTTACACCTGCTCTGGAAGTAAACAAACATAAACAAGGCATTCAAATCGAGTCATTTCACTTTAAAATAATGTTTTAGTGACAGCGGAAAATATACCTTGCTCTGCTGCAATCATTCTCATTATTAGTTCTAACAACATGGTTTAAAATATTAAAAATTTTGCAGAAAATCATTTGTAAGAATCAAACTGAAATAAATCTACCTGAATGATTTCAGAAGACTCTAAGCCACATCTGAAAGTTACACAAACTTTGCTTCAAATTAAAACTGATCACATTAATATAAGTAGAAAATAGTTGTATCAGTATTTCCTGCCTGATTGTAAAATCTTTATAGCAATGAACTTCTTATTATATCTTTATCCATTTAAAAATGTCTTGGTATGCTTTGAAGGAGCGTCCAACAAGCCTGTTATTGTTTGGATTCACTGTGAATCTCTCTGAGCTTAATAACCATTACAAGCTCTTCATGTATGGATATTCATTTAAGAACTTTAAACCTTTCCAGCTTTAACTAGAAGCACTGACTACATTAGTCAGTACTTAGCATGCCATGTTTCATTCTTCCCTGATGTTTGAAACTTCTCATTGCAGAAGAGGATTCTGCTGCTCTGCTGCAAACTGAAGCATCTCCCGGAGTAAATGTTAATGCATGCACTCTGAGAACATTCATACACCCCTTACCTTTCCATAAATGGCAGCAATTACAGTCATTTCTACAGCTTATATGCAGCAGTTCCAGCCCTCGGACTGAAGATGCCACTGTTGGACACCAAATGTCTACTCTCTGCATCATCTGGATGTTTTTCATGTTCATCTGTGACACACCAAGCTGTATGCATCTCTTTTCACATTTCGAATGTTTGAAGTTTGAACAATGCAAAGTGAACTACAGACAAAGAAAAAAGGATTAATCCAGTTTAGTGATTGTCAGTGAAGAGAAAAACAATAAAAAAAACTCAAAACAGCTGAAATATGTGGTAAAATTTAATGTGGAGTGTTAAAAAGGAGATTACTGTGTGACTCTCTACATGAAATCTATCAATTTATTTTTCAAATTTAATTCTTTTACATAATAACCAACAGAGAACAGGGCGAATTATGAAGAAAAAAACTTAGCATTGTTGCATATTTTTGGTCTTTGTTGTACTGATCCAAAACTGGATAACTGGAGAACATTGTAGATGCATTGTTCACAATATACTGTCTATCTCTTCACAGTTATCTAAGGTCTTATTATTTTAAAAAAGAAATTACAGAATCCAAAAGGACAAAAAAAAAAAAAAAAAACGACAATATAAAAAGGATCAGAAAAAAGGACATGGCGATCCAAAACCACGGATCATTTATTTGTTTAATTTTGCTAGTTTTATGATCCAGCTGCATTCATAGTTTTATATCTGTAATTGTTCAGGGAGAGAAAGAAAGGCTGTTTAATTTCCCTGCAGCAGCAGCACTGTTTCTTTCTCCTGTTAAGGAGGAATAACAAACTCAACCAGAACATTAGCCGAACATTTTTAGTGAAATCTGTGAAGGAATTTCATTTTTTTGTCGATGAGTGACACCAACTGAGGGAAAATATACAGTTTGATTACTTTGTAGAAATATTTAAAATACGTTTATTTGTACACGAATACACCCTTGGCTCATCTAAGCTCTTAATTAGATTGGATTATTATTTGACAAAACATTTATTCAAATAATTTTTAAACCGATTTTTAAATAGAAATGAAAAAGCATATTTGAGTTTAAAAAAGGAAGGAATTTGTGGCAAAAAAATACTTTTTTTCTTTAAAAACGCAATAAAAATAAATCACGTTTGATTTTTAATGCTAAAGCAAAATTCTTAATGCAATCTACGATGTAATAATCTTCCAAAATGAATATAAAGTGACTGTAGCAGTAACTGTGACATGGAAACATAGATCACCCAAATAAATAGAAATATAAAAGAGAGTGACACATTTCAAACATAAAAACTAACTTGTTAATAAAAAACTAACAATGAACAGTCAACATTAATTTTGTTATCAACCCCAATATCTCTGTAGAAAGGTGTGCGGACGGTGACAGAAATAAAGGTTCAATATTTTTATATTTCAATATATCAATTTTGAGACACATTAGACGAGCTGTTTTTATATTTCTAGTCAACATGTCACACAAGTTCTGATCATATTTCATGAGGAACAGTTGTTCTGCGAACGCCACATGATGGTGACCTCTCCCTCTTTGTCGTGTTGAAGAGGGTTTTTGAATGTTCTGCTCTCATTGGATATTGATATTGATATAGTTTTTCTCCAGGCTGATGTCAATTTCTGTTATTAATATTGTTAAATTGGTCCACAGCTTTAGCTCCTGCTTTATCCTGCCATCATTCAGGAATTTTCCAAAGGAAGAGGGAGTAGTCCACTACTCTCTAGCTGTGAACCATATCCTCAGAACTAGGTAAAGGTAAACTGAGGATCAGGGCTTGATGATGCCAAAAGAACCATAACACCAAATAACACCAAACAGGAGCAGGTTCTCCATAAAATTCAAACCTCACTGCAACTTCTTCCTGAGACCCTCTGAATGATCTCCACAGGATCACTAACAACATTCCAACCTCCACCAGCAAGAAGCCTGTCTTTGTGCTGAGAGAGTTGGTAAATCAATGTGGCAAGAAAAAAAAGAGTCAATATTTGTGAAAGAACTATACGAAACTGGCTGAAGGAAATGAACCGTAACAAGAACAAACACTTTAACCAAGACGCAATAATCGGTTGGGCTAAAGAGAAGCAGTTTTGGATGATAAATCCTAAACCTGCATTGGTTGATGAGATGATGCAAAAACATTTGTTGGGTGCAATACCAGTGAAACTTCCAAAAGATTAGCAGTAGCAGAAATGCAAAGGAACCACACGCCAGGAGAGGAGCATGGCAGGTGTTTCTCAATACAACCAAATAAAATACAAATCTGAACTTTTACTGACTTTATCATCCGGGACGAAGCGTGCTGATTAGATTGGATCTATCAAAGTCTATATTTTGAACCTTTCTGTTGTCACCTTTTTCTCAAACCAAACAGAAATGGTGACTCCACCTGCCCCCCCTTCCCCTCTGTGCTCTCAGCGTTTATCAGCTGTAACTTCCTAATCCCTGTTTTTAGCAGCAGTCTGGAACATTCCTCCATGAGATTACAGACGGCCCTGGGCTGCTGATTATCTGAGGAGACCACTATAGAGACCCCCGGCCAACAGCACTTTTAACTCCGGTTAATTGATCTTCACACTTTTACAAGTTCAACCCCGAAACGCCCCCCACCTCCCCCCGCTGCCACCCTACTTGAAATATCTGCTTGTTTTTTGCTGCCGGATGTTGTTGATCCCAGAGCTTTTCAAGGTGTTTGACTGTGAAAAAAAGCATAAATGTGTTTTATCTCATTTTACAACTACAGTCTTTGACTGATCTGTTTGGAAAAGGTAAATGTAACATTTCTAAGCTCACCTTTTTAGCTTACAAACTCTTTTACACTGAAATGACAACACAAATATGGGGAAGACTTTTTAAAACTCAGGGACAATAGAAAAAACAAGCTATCTAAAAATCTTTACTTCAAATGTGTATAAAACAATTACAGAAACTAACAAAAATTTAAACTAAAAGTAATCGCTGTTAAAGGAATTCCAGTTAAAGTGCAAAATAACAATTATAAAGGGAGTGTTGAGGACAGGTCTAAGCTGGATTACAGTCATTTCTGATTCCTAATATGGTTCTTTACCAAAACTGCTTTAAGCGAAAATTCAGAAGTTTACAATATTTAGTATTTGGGAAAACTAACATTTAAAGATTTTTATTATTACCGGTATATCAAACATTTTGTGTATCTTAACTGAAACTACCTACAATTGTTTGCAAGCTCTTGAATCATGTTTTGTTGACCATTTATGTTTTAAAAATGAGAAAAAGATGACAAAGGATTGATCATTAAGCTAATATCTAAACGAATTGCAAAGCTGGTCTGTGTTGTAATATAATGCCATGCAGAGTGGATACATCACTCTTTTACCTGATTCAACAAACTTTATCGTTGTTGAAAGTATTTAGAAATGTTTAATTATATCTACGGTAATTATATCTATATCTATACAAGTCATCCGAGCTGAATTTCCCTTGTAAGAGATTTCTTTGTATAGAGTAAATGTAAGCATTTGGTTTCATTTGTATTCTTCCTTAGTGCCACATATTTTACAGGTTGACTAAGTTAATGAAAAAAACACATTCCATCCAAATTCATAAAGTTGGAATTAAAAGAGATTCTACCTACAGCCCTGACTGTTTTTCAACAGACAAAGTTGGACATTTTCAACACCAGAAGAATGAATATCCAATAACAATCAAAAAAGTAAGATGTGTGTGCAGAAAGAATGAGACAAATAACACCAGGAACTCTGCATGGTTTGTTATCCTTAATACCAGAATGTTTAGTGTTAGTGCAAGAAATGAGAACATTGAAAACTGGTGAAAACTCCTTCAGTAAGTTTATGAAATCTGTTTTCGCCTATAGTGCAGAAATATAAAAAAAATGAAAGAAAAAGAGGAAAAGAAGTAAAATAATTCCTTTTTTTCCCGTATATTCTTTACAAATGCAAGTTTGTATATTTTTAATGCAACATTTTATCTGATAGAAATTGATTGGTGTTCCTGCAGGACAGTGAAGACATAAATCATTGGCTCTTCTGAGGTGAACCAGGGGACAGCTGCAATGAAGCTGAAACTACAGAGCCTGACTCTGACTGGCTTCCTGTCGGCGCTTTAATAAGATGTCTAACTACACAGCCCTTCACAGGGAACGCCAGGACACTAGTGTCTGATGCCAATTTTGCCCAGAACCAAAAGGACCACAGAGGAAGGTTTGGGATGAATCTCTCTGACCTCTCCAGCAGAGTGAAGGGGGTCTGGCATCTGCTTTAATGAGGCTGCCCACTCCCCAAGCTGTGGATCAGGCACTGGCACAGGAGGAGAGGTGGCAGAGGTAACAGCTGGCTGCGGCCAAGTCGTCATGGCCGTGGCATGACCACAGATTTATTGGCTGTGTCCAGGACTCCAGCTGATGCTGTCCCAGGGTTCCTGTCACACTGATGTCTTGATCACTAAGCTGAGCAGACAGATCCAGCCTGCCAGCCACTGAAAGTGACAACAAATCCAATTACCTCCTCTCCATGGTGCCCGGTCCAGGCTGTGGTTTGAGGAGGGGGGGAGAAAGATGTGGCTGAGATGTTGTGAGACATCATGGTCAGTTGTCCTGCATGGTACAGGAGTTTTAGTGATTCTCTTGCAGTATAGTGACATGGTCTACTGCAGCTGACATGTTCGCCAGACGTTCAGATGTAAAAATTCTTTTTCAGGTCAGGCAGGGTGACATCAGCAACACAAATATGGTCAGCAACGCACTGACCATCTGCTGTTAAACACCAGCATATGGCTTAAGCTTTGTTTAACATCTTTGCAGCAGGAAGAATTTAAACAAACTTTGAAAACTGAGGAGATGCTCTGCATTTTATCTCATTCTTAGACTCATCCACTCCAAGGCAGCATACATTTTACTCTCCAAAGTTAGGTTATAAAGACCAACAAAACAATGCAATTTACATGAATGCAGCATGGTAATCAGTTTTTAACCTTTACATATCAGATACTGTTTTTGGACAGGGGCCACAGCCAATTTAGCTCCATTACAACTTCTGAACCATTCGATTTTTCACTGCTACTCCCTCCTCTTCTGTATTCTGACTTTCTGTGAATGTGTAATTTTTTGTTATATCAGTGCAAAACACTAACTTAAATAAATTATGTTATTTTAAACCTTGATTGAGTCCATTGGTCTGAAATGTAACCTTAGAGTGTTTTAAGGTTATATAGAAGTGCCAGTTAGGCACATATAAATGCCCCAAAATAGTTTAGTGTGGGCTACACAGTGGTGCAGTTACAGTAGTAGCAGTGTTGCCTTTTAACAAGAGGGTTTTGGGTTCGATTATCAGCCCAGGGCTTAGTTGAGCACGGTTCCGTTTGGGTACTATGACGTTCTCCCAAATTCCAAAAACATGGCCGATAGGTTATTTGGCTTCTATCAGTTGTCGTTAGTGTGTGTATGTAAGGTTGTATGTCACTGTCCTGCCCTGCAACACAATGGCGACCTACCATGTGTTTAACCTGCCTTTCGCCCATAGACTGCCGGAGAAAGGCACTGGCCCAACTGCGACCCTGACGGAATAAGTGTCATAGGTGGATTGATCTTTAAGTTTAAAATGTTGTTGTAAATGAAAAGATATACAGTAAGCATGTACTGAGGTATAACTGTATTCAAGTGTGCAGTGAGTATGGCTCTTCTGTGGGAAGAGAAGCCATGTTGTGGTTACTTACAGGCTCAAATCCAGCTTTCCCTTGTCATATGTTGATTTGACGTTGGGCAAGGCACCTAAGCTCATTGTGACTACTTATTTATCCCTCAGCTTTGGCTGTTGGCACATTTGTATATGAGTCTGGCTAAATAAGTGGTCAGTATCACCAGAAAAAAAGTTCTACCCATTCAGGACTAATACTGAAGTACCGTTGAAAAAGTTTTAAGAACAAACTGAGATCAGAGAGCAAGAAAAACACTGCAGCATCAGAGATTTTCCAGATTTATGATATCCCAATTATTATGTAATTAACAAATCACTATTTCGGTTTAATAAAATATGCACTAAGCTTCCAGACCCTATATCTAAAGCAGCAGGAAATCAAAACTTGATAAACCATTGCAGAAAGGTACTTTAAAAACCCAAATTTGATGGATAATCAATCTCAGAACAAGGTTCAGTTTAGACAGCAATGCTAATGCCTTTTATGGTAATACTTAAATTGTGGATTTGATATTTCCGTTGAATCACAAAGGGCCAAAACTGACAATGGGGACTAAAACTGAAAATTGATTTTTGTTCCTTTAATTTACTTATAGTACAATAAGTAGGTGTGTTGCAGTTGATCTACAAAGATTGCTTGCACAAATATGAATATATGATACATTTAAATGAGACAATTGTGTGTTATTCTAAAGGCTGTAAAAGAGGGATGAGGCTGTTAGCCACACAGTTAGAGGTATACTGACAATAATTTTAAAATAATGATAAAACCAAATATTATTCAATGTGCACTTAACATAGGTAGCCTTAGCCTGACGTAGTCCTACTCAATTCTAGTCAGAATATGAGTCTGATACTGCTCCATAGAGCTGTGATTATGGGGCGTGTTTCGAACGAACCAGGAAAAAAAATGCCTCTGCACTCAATTGGATAGACCTACAACCAATAAGAGCAATGGAGTGCGTGACATATGTAAAGCGACGCATAGTTGTTGTCAACAAAAATCAAAGCGTGCAGTTGCACGCCTAGAAAAAGAAGATGAGCCTTGATCGCGTTTCTCTGTTCCTCTTTTAAAATGAATTTGCTGTCGATATCTTCTAGAACAGACCTAATAGCAGAATCTACACACCTCAACTCTCCAGCGGCAGCCATTGTTGTTGTCACCCAAGCTTGCTTTGGTGACGTGGTTGATTACGTTACTGTTGATCATCTGTCCTTCATCGTATAAAGCCCGCCCTGACAATTTGATTGGTCCGCCAGATATTGTGCGAGCATACTCGCGCTACGATTGAGCAATGCCAGACCGAACTTCCCAACCTCAAACGTTGTGGGCGGGACTAAGTTCGGAATGGCACCCAGGCTAAGGTAGCCTATCTTAAAGGCCTACAAAAAAAATTATAAAAACAAAAGTTAAAAGATAAAGTATCAATAAATGGAAAATTGACAGTGAAGGAGAAACAGTCCTATTTATGACAGATTGAGCTCTAAACAGCTGGATTTACTTTCTCCCAACAGCATGACCCAATGTACTGCAAAACAGGTTAGACCTAAAAAAAAAAAAAAAAAAAACATAGCTGTGCTTCTTGTGAAGCCCTCTAAGAACATTGAGGGCAAAAAAAAATCCCTCTAGGCAAAAATAAGTGATGCACACTTTCAGAGAAGAGATGCACTCCCCTGCATGTCCCAGGGTGAGTATTGAATGTCCTCTGGTGGTCATTAAAAATCGTATTTGTTTTTTTATTGCATACCACTATATTTCAACATAATTTTTCAGGACAACCATTTTTGTCTCTAATAGTATTCTACCATTGCTATTTCTGATGGTTTAAATGTTTTCACATGTACACAGAACCTCTCTCTATTACTCTATTATCTGTTATTTTCACATAGCCTTCTTTGTGGCCACAATGGCTGTGGAAATTCTGCACCTGACTGGTTAAAGTGATGAAAAAGATGTAAAACTTTATGGCTATAGTTTAGTTTCAGTTTTGAAGAATCTTTGAAAGTGGTAAATACACTTCATACTGACATTTGCATAACATTCACCAATAAACTGTGCCTGTTGGTCATTAGAATCTGCATATTGATGAATGCGCACACCCTGAAAAAATGTGCACACACCGCCTGCTGAACTGAACACGCAAATTACTTTGACTTGTCTTGGAAGATTTGGTGTGAGTGCTAAAAAACATTTGTTTAGTTGAACAATGGCTCAACTTTGCATCCTGTTTGTTTTTGTTACTGTGAAGACAAAATGTTGGGACGGAATATTTTATTCTTACTTGTGATTTTTAACTGTGACCGCCACTATCAGCTGTCATTCAAGAAGTGTGGGACAGAGGAAAAAGTATGGTTTGAAAGTCAGTTTCTTCTTGAATTTGAAACTGAAGAAGTCTTTGCTTATCTTCCTCAGAGCTCCACTTTCAGTCACTGACTCCAGTGACCAACCGGAAAAGATCATTCAGTGCTCCGTCTCCTGACATCTCTCCGTACAGCGACGGGATGATCGATTCAGGAGAGCACAGAGAACTCAGGATATTTGGATTGCATGCTCATAGAGCTACAGGGGCTCTCACTTTTTGAAGGTGGTTGAAGTCTTGCCAAGATATTTTATATTCATAGTTAAATATTCAGCACACATAGTGGACAGGGGCAATTTCTGCAGTCAGCCCGCCATTCACAAGTGAAAGGGATGTGGCTTGAGGATGAAGGGAGGGAAAGAGATAGACATGCATGGGCCTTCATGGTAGTCAGATGAGAGGCTGCCAGCTGCTGATGGGTGACTGTTTGAGCGTGGCGCCTCAGGACATGCCCGCTGGAAGCCGATGCGATCCGATACCCCCACTTTTGCTCAGCTTATATACATATGCCCTCTCTTATGCAGAGGAGGCCCATATCAATTGCAGAACGTACAGTGTTTTGGTCATTATGCCAAGTTGTTTGAGCGAGCGTGTTGCATGTCTTAGTGGGAAATGTGGACTTACTGGGCTATGACCACAGAGAAATTTTCCTCAGCATAAAACTATTGTGTGGCTCTGCAAAAATGTTGACGTGACAAGTGTTACAGCAAAGCCACTGAGAAAGGAAAAACTTACTTTGATCAATTCCAAAAAAGTATAATTTTCAATGCCTTTGTGTAAGCGTGCTGAAAGAAAAAAGCTAGATTCTTGACTCTGAAGATTTGGGATGAAAATTTAAAAAGACATATGTCAATGCAAAACAAGAATTTCTATTTGTGGTGCAATCTTGAAATTTAACAAGACGTATTGTTGCAAAGGAACATATAGCACTTTTCACTGGGGTCAAAAATGCTTTACAAAGGTGCAGAATTATAAGATAAAAAAGTACAAAGCAAAAGAATAAAATTGTCATAATAAAACAGCTGACACACTGGAGTTGTTAAAAATATTTGCGAAAGAGAAGCCTCCACAGAATCAAGGGAATATAACCAGAGTAGGAGATCATTCCAGAACCTTCGTGCAACGACCTAGAAGGAGCAATCTCCTCTAGTAATGAAACAGGTAAAAGGGACCGTGAGAAGATTCTTATCTAATGACCTCAGCCTTCGAGAAGGGATATAGTGACACTTCCCATATCTTCCTATATCCTATATGGTACTTCTTGTGAGAGTAACAGGGGTTCCACAGGAAGTGTGCCACTGAGTAATGTTATCATCAGAATGAAACTTTTTTGACATTTTTTATGTCAATCTTTAGGCTTTTGAAAGCATATTTTGTCTCATAAGGAAGACCATAATTAGACCAAGTAGTTTAATCCATCCATCATAGGAGCTTTTGCCGTTTATGGGTAAAACGCGGTCTACACCCTGAACAGGTTCTCAGTCCATCACAGAGGCATAAACCATGCACCTACACACACACTAGGGAGATTCAGAGGCACTAATCAATCCAGTCATATTTTTTGGAGTGTGAGAGGAAACTGGAGAACCCAAAGAGGATCCATGTATGCTTGGAAAAACATGCAAGCTCCATGCAAAGAAACTGTGAGCCAGGAATTAAACCCAGGACCTTCTTGATGCAAGACAACAATGCTGCAAAACTGCACCACCATGAAGCTGTTTAACCCTTACATCCGTACATTCATCATATTTCACCTCCAATATCTAAGATCAGGTACCAGAAAGGACCAATTTAGGAGAAGAATTGAGTAATCCTTTTCCAAGATCAGAGAAACTACTTTTGACTACTAATTTCAGTGTGGATGTGGTTTGACTTCAAGCTTCCACAATGGGTAGAATGATTAAGATGCCAGGGCAAACATATTCAAATGTTGAACAATCCAATCCAGCAATTTAATGAATTATCGTAACATAACTTAATCTAACGATGCATAGTGCAGATTATCTGTCTGCAGTGATATAAATTCAATGACCTAAGGATACTAGCAGCTACTTGGCCACTTCTGTGATTTTGTAGACTTTGCAGAAGCAATTGGTTTTCTATCACCAGGGCTAAAAAAGATAAAAAATAACAACAATTGACACCTCAACATTACAATTGCAGCTATTTCACTTCAAATTATTTTTTTCTAGTAACTAATTTTTTAAACAGGTATTATAGGTGTTAATAGCTGTGTGCAGGAGGGATCTTCTGTAGCTGTCTGTCTTGCACCGGATCTGAAGACGCCTCTGACTGAAGACACTCAATTAATGTATTAAAATATTCTGAAGAGGATGCTCACTGTTGTCCATAATGTTCTGCACTTTATGAATAATTCTTCTTGTGAAATCATTTCCAGAGGTTCTAAAGGAGATCATAAAACAGAGCTGGCCTTGTTTTTTTAGCTTGTTGAGCTTTTATTATTATTTTATTTGCCACTGTCCTGATACAGCACAGCGATGTGCATTTCACACCCTTCATCAGTTTACTGATAAATAATACAAAGGAGGGTGGATCAGAATGCAAAGCGAAAACACAGTGTTTCATACACAAGACATAATATGACATTTTGAAATGTGCTTTAAATCCCCTCATTTAAATCTACATTTATCATGTTTTTACATAAACAGCAACAAGCTTGGCAAGCTGAAGCATCTATTTATGGTGACTCCAGCAACAATAATAGTGCTGGCTCTTTCTCGCTTTTGAGGCTAACCAATATAGGGTGACCAGATGTTCCGATTTGGGTGAGACTTGTGCCACATTTTTCACTTCTGTCCTGCATTTGACTGTGTCATATTAGAAAAAGAAAAAAAAAATACAGACTTTGTCACACAGTTGTGCCATAGCACGATCAACCTGCACAAAATGCTCTTAAAACAGAACAGGTAAAGAATTTTATTACAAAATATGACGGAAACTGCATTTAAAGAAAAGTAAATGTAGTCACAACAAGGACTGCAGAAGAGTGTATGACTGGGTAAAACCAGTGAAAGGTGAAACTTCAGCTTTTTATGAAGTCTTTCCTAAAATATTTTTCAATTTGATAAGAGGTGTGTGCAATATAAAGCAATGCCATAAAACTGTAGTCAAAGGAAGGTACAGCTGAAAAAGCAAAGGCTGTCCCACTTTGTTGCTCAAAAGCACGTTTTCTTTTTATTTATTTATTTTTTTAAGATATGGTCACCCTAAACAGTTAAAGGATCCTTTAAAGTCTGTGCCTTATGATCAATCTTATCTGAAAGCTGTGCAGAACTAAATTTCATTTTGTATACACTCTGTGTATACAAAATATAAAATAAAATTTGTCTTACTGTAAGTCTTAAGGCTAAGATAGAGATAGATGTTCTGCAGCCAAAGCAGTTCAATAAAAAGATTGCACTTTTTAACAGACAGTAGCCAATTCTAAAGTGAGATCCGCTGTAGGTTAGAATAATCTTTAAAGTAGATTTAGAAAAAATTTAAAAAAAAATTTAACACTTCTTTTGTTTACGCTTCAGTGTAGTGAGGATTTAACTTAAAGGTGGGCAGAGTTTTTTTTACTTTTAAATACACCCCTTGTTAAATGCATCCAAATCAAATGGAAAATGGCCTCTACAGGGACTCACTAATGGCTTAATTATTTGATTCGTGTGGGTGGAAGCAGATAAACACGCAGGACACATGCCCCTGAGGAGCAGAGTTTAGGATTGCTAATAAATCATATGTAAAAGGTGTACAGGTCTGAAGAATTTCAGTGACTAATGGGATGTAAAAAAGGAGGTACTGATGAACAAACTGATGATTTGAGCAACTGAAAAATCGATATTGTGATTCCAATTTGCTCTGTTTCCCCATCTGCCCGGGTGATGGCAGCACCTCCAGTAAAGTTAGCTGTTTTTTTTAAGTAACTGTTGACATGAAGTAAATTACTGTATGGATTACAAATGAGGTGTTTCAGTTCAGCAGATGCGTCTACTGGAAAATCTAAACTTTGGACATTGCAACTCTATGGACCTATTTATGCAAAAAATATATAAGATCATAGAATGGGAACTTCAACAAGAAATCAGGTCCTGCTCAAGTGAAGATGTGAATATTATAACTTGAGACTGCTCCTCAGGATAGCAGACATTCAATATTTCTGAAAGATTTGGAAATGATAGTTACTGGTTGATCGGAACCGGAGCAGGAAGTAACTCCTCTCACCTCCGGACTAAAGCCAAACCCTGATCCAAACCTATCTCACTCTTCTCTTGACTGCACATTGAAGTGATTATACCCCCAAAGCTGAACCCCAACCTAACAAACACGCACACACAGAGACACACTGGCGCTCAGAGGGGCTAATTAAAGCTTTAATATGCAAATGAGAGCCACAGTAAATTACACAGCTGGCAAATATGCCTGTTTTTGCCTGAAAATACATCAGGAGCGCAGCGACTAGTGTGTTGCTGCAGTTGTTGTTGTGTTTGCAAAGAAACAGGGGATCACCAAACCCCCACCCACCCACCTACCCTTCAGCTATTCCACCCCCAAACCCTCGTCGCCTGCTGGAGAGACTCATCCAGCTTTGTCCCTTTCAGAGGCATCAAGAGGAAAAGTAGACTCTGATCCCAGATGTTGGATAATAGCACTAAACAATGCTTCAGTAGTATCCCTCAGATAAGCAGGTCAAATAAGATAGGTTTCCATGTTACGTTTATACATTTGCATTCTGTTCCATTGTCCAGTTCTGGCCATGCAAGCATCAAACCAATGAATCAGGTTAGTTAGACAGGTATTCATGGGGTTTATATAAGACTTTTTACTCTTTTTTGCTTTATATGTGCATGTGAAATTTAAAACTTTAAAACTTTTTGAATTCTGAATAACTTTTTCTTTTCCTAAGATGAAGTATGTGTTAGAAAAAGGAAGGTATAAGGAGTAAAGTCCTTGAGATACCTGAACGTTTAGTTGTTTTAAATATAAAGCTTTTATCTAAAGATTTATCATATTCTACTACAGTTAGAAACCCAAATTAATGGATTGAATTGGCAAAAGATCAAACGTGCCTTACAAAATTTTAAATTATATTAAGGCATATTTAGGAGAGTTTACAACAACAGCCTTTTGACAGAATAAGACCCTCTTAATGTCTCCTTTTTATATTAGCTTTGTAAATTCATATCCAAGTTAGGATATATTCCTCTGTGTTTTCTTTATCTATTGCCAATAATGGCTTTTTTTAAGGAAACACAAACATTTATTATCTCAATGTCAGCTTTTAACGCCTCTGTGATAGAGACCAAAACAACATTTTTATTCATCAGTTAGGAAAAGCTTACAGAGCGTTATCAAGAAAGAGATTTTCCTTCTACAACACTGGACAAAAGCACCAGAAGCAGATTAATAGTTTGCTGAGGTACTTAAATAATTAGTAATATATAGTAAGATTTGTTTTATTTTATGTTAACTCAAAATGTATCATTTGCAAACAAAACACACCTTGCTGCTATGTGTTTATTTATTTTCAAATGGCTTTTGAAATGTATTATTCATAGATTAAAATATATATATATATATATATATATATATATATATAAACAAAAATATAACAAGGAAAAATACATATCTAGGAGTTCTTGAGAGGTAGCTTGGGTAAAAATAATGCAGGGTGGTGGTTTACCAAGTAGTTAGCAGTTTATTTAAAGGGGTTTGGTACTCCAAGTCCTCATTGAGCAGTTGAAAATTACTACCATGAGTTTGACCATTCCCCCAGTATTGACCGAACAATGATTCGCTTAGTTAAACAAGATGGTGACTTAGTCTTGTGAGACTAGATATGAACTGTAGTTTAATTGCAGATATGGGAATAATGTTAATCCAGAACCGTCCATCTCCTTGGAGCCGTTTTGTTACCGCCCTACGAGACTTTGTCTGAAGGTTTGTTCTGCATGGTTGATGTTGACGCTCCTGAGCAGCAGCATCATGAACATACAAGCTGCATGCATGACTGGGCTACTGTGAAACCCGGCCGGCCTACTGGGACATGACAAGGCCACAAAAACATACAAATAGACCCTTCTTTTTTTATCGCACTTAAAAATGGTTCCTTAAAAAGGCCACTGTCTGCGTGATCACCCTAAATGGGATCTCTAACAAAAACACAGCTCCACTCTAAACAGTAACCTAGTTGTTAAAAAAGGAGGGATGGTGGATTTGTTTTTTTTGTTTTTTTAGAGGCATACATAACCTTGCATGGTATGTTTGTCAGATGTCAGCTACGCCATTCATTGACTTTGGCCAAGGCACCTTACAATAGAACTGGAGTCAGTGCCTGGACTGTCATGGCTATCACTGCCCCTACATAGTTAGGGACTAATGCAGAGAACAAATTTCACATTGTGATCAGCTTCATAGTCATGGTAAGCCAATTCTTTGATTTTATTTATTTTGTTCAAGCTACAAGTAAGCCCACAGCCCGCGAAATGTTGAAAGGGCAATATTATTGCCCTTTCAACTATATATTGTTAATATATAGTAGAAATTTTACACATTTAGATATAAAAAGTCACAGGGGATGGTATGGGGGTCATGGTCATTTAAGAAGGGGGATGATTTTTACATTTTTTTAATGCCCCTCCACTTGAGTACTGACTCTAAAACATCATGCAAAATTATGTAAAGTTACCCTGATATGTCAACAAAGTAAATAAATTGGCTTAGCCTGTAACTTACCATGAATTAACACCTTGTTTGATTTTCCAGCATCTAACCTTGCATTCAAAGTTAACCTGTAGAAAGGGGAAAATCACCAGTTTCTAAAAGTATCTTTGCTTTTGACTAGCTAATGGGAAATGGAATTAAAGAAAAATAACAACCATCAGCCAAGCTAATGTTTCCAATACAAAAAAGCAGGAAGGGTTTAAGCCAAGACAGAAAGACTATAGCAATGTTTAAGGGAAAGCAGGGGTCTTAATAAAGGAGGCAAGTGGAAAAAAACAAACAAATACTTATGCAAATCATATATGACTTTTTATTGGCAGTCAGAGTGACCCAATTGCTATCTATTCACCTCCAAAATATCCAAATTGTGTAATGGCATTAGTAAGTTAGACAAATAAGCTAATGTGTATAGCTTGTCTGAAAGTACTGAATGAGAAGGTCCGTTTCCACTTGTAAATTGGGTTTTTCAAAGTTGAACCAGTGCACTGCTGAAACAGAATCTTTCAGATGGACAACACCATACTGAATATCCTTTACCAAAATGTGCAGCATTATTTTTCGAGAAAACAGGATATTAGCCCAATGCAAGTTATTAGGCCCAGTGCTAAAGGACTGATGAGTCCGGCTTGTGTTGCAACCATATTAACTAAGCTCTCTGCAGTTCTTGAGTTGATCATGAACTTTCCTGAAAACTAAAGCATTCTAGAATAACATGGAGAATTCTGTGAAGCCATCTCTAAAACTTGTCCCTAGGTTCTTAACAAGACAACAATTCCAGTACCAAATCTAAAAACAAGGTTGAACCCAAACAATCCAGAACAGGTTTGATTAAAAAATGTAGGTGCGACCTTAGGTAGTCTGTACAGAAAGGAATGTCTGCAAACACTGCAATAAACTTTAACCGTATTTAAAAATGGACCAAAATCCTTCAACCACTGAGAGTAAAAGAGACAACTAAAACCTGGAAAATGGGCTTGGCTTGTGTTGGTTATCATTTTAATTGTCTGCAAAAAATGTATGATTTTGAAAAGTTTCAGATTACAAGGAAAAAAATATCAATTTTAGCAGTAAATATAGATACACACAATTTCCTGTCATAATTATTGCTCTAACAACATCTACCTCTGACATGCGACATTCAAAAGAGGACACTCGCCTGCCTTATCTCTTAACTCTTCTGCTAACAGGGCATTCGTGTTGGACAAATCCAAAGCCAAATATTTAGGCATCAAGCAGGCGCAGAGGCCCTGTTGTCCAATGTGTGATTAAGAGCGTGTCGGGCAGAGGAACTTCACTTCATTAACTGGTTCCCCTGATAAGGATGTATAAACAGCTCCCCCTTGCAGTGGCTACAGAGAGAAGATGCCCCTCAGAAAGGCTTTTTTCCACCAGGGCTGGGGAGCATGAATATTTTAAACGGGTAAATAATTAATAATTAACAGCAAACAGGCCACTGATCAAATGAAGCACTGTGGCAACAGACATGAAAACTCCAACTCTTGTAAACAAAGACGAGAGGACCCAGATTTCCTCTCCTTCTTCTACCTTCTAAATATGCGTATCCCTGATCCCCTCCCGCTTCCCTATAAAACCACACACACGGCGGAACACACACAGGCACATCAGCGAGTGCCTTAACCCCCTCTATCACTTATTTTCCCCAAATTTCCACGTATTCCTCTGCGGCCTGGGGAATGGGAATGAGCGGGAACACTTGATCTGGCCACCCGCTGCTTTCTGATGGAAAGATTTGGTTTTTAATACGATCGTCACTCCTCCCACCTGCATAGGCCACGGCAAGACAAATCCCATCTGTGTGGTTCCAGAACCTGCCACGGCTTAAAAAATTCCCTTATTACAATTCCCTTAAAATGCCCAACCACACAAGCTCCCAACAACGGCGGGAATGCTAATCATATCTCTCTGCAGCTTTAGGGGAGGAAAAAAATAAAACAACAACTGAGGAATGAGATGAAGAAATCCCAGCTTTAATGACACACATTCACAGAAACATCCTCCAGAATCTGGCACATCTTTTCGCCTGACTTTAGCCAGAGGAGGCGTTTCATAAAATCAGACTTAATCGTGTAAACAACACGCAGACAAACAGTAAACCACTGCAAACAAAAATAAAAGTACTCTGGAAGCTGTGCACGGATTGCCTTCAGAGTAAGCATCCCCTTCCTTCGAGATTTTAATTAATGCTTTAATATGCAAATAAGTCAGCAGAGATAAAATCATGACAAACAGATGGCAAGTGTGGGTAATTATTTAGTGAATCCAGGAGGGGCATGTATTAAAGTTATGGCGCCATTTTCCTCAGGCCTCTGCAGCCATAGAAAGGTGGAGACGAAAAACACATAACATCATAAACATGAATTCAAGTCTACAAGAAACCAAATGTGAGTAAACTCATATAGGTTCAAATAGAACTGTTGGAGAGCTGGAAGCCAGAGAATGATAACTCCAACTTACCCCAAACTAAAATGTCTGACTTTTTACCATAATTATACATTCCTTATACACCTTAAAAATAAAAGTTATTCAATTGTAAAACATATAAAGTAAACATAACCTTTTTTCAATATTGTGAGACTACTCTAGATTCCCTTTAAGAAAGGCAGCTACAGGGTATCCTAGCCGCCTACAGCAACTTACATCTACAAAAAAACATTGAAGAAGCCCATATAAGAAGTGCAACATGTAATTTCTCTTTGGGATTAATTCATATTATTTTAATTTATTTTGTAATGAGGAATTAAAAATAATTCTATTGGCCACTTAAGGCCAACGGAACCGTCTGTGCACAGAGTATTCCACAGCCTTTAAGGGAACATCAGTAACAAGGAAGGGGTATAACTTGACTAACATTCAACAATGGATGGATCTTTATTCAAACTGACAATTTCTCATTTTTGCATTGATATGTGGATGATAAGTTCCAGCAGACCCTAACAAGAGGTGATCTCCAGCAGATCCTTGAGCCAATTGAGGTAGCGTTTAGAGCATCTCAAAGTCTGAGACGAGGCCTGAACATGATAGATCAGATGGATATATTTAGACTGGGACTGAGCTACTCTTCCAACTGGTGCTGTTACAATATCTTGGAGTCTTGATGACTTGAAAGAGTTAAACAAAGTAGGAAAAAGGAAAACTTTATTTCCTGAATCTGGTATCAGATGAGTGGTAGAATATGGGTAAACAAATATTCAAACTCAGTTTGGTATTAGAATGATTACATTTAATTAGGTTCCACTTCTATGTACCATAAAACAAACAGGGTTTCTGAGATGTCCCAAACTTGCAACTACTGTAACATTCCCAAGAGTCCTAAATCCTTGTTAGTCAACTAAAGTAGATAAAGCTGAGCTGGACCCCAAAGACTAAGATGGACACCTACCAGCTCCTGTGGAGGTATGGGGTCAACATCCAGATCAGTCAGAGAACTGTTTATCCTCAGGGCCAGACTAAGGGCCATCAAACCTCCAAGCTTAACTTTGTTCTGATGGAGGTCCAACCGTTGAATCAGACGACTTTCAGCAAGGAACTCAGCCAGCGCCACAGCACCTTATATGGAGGGACAGATGTAGTGCCTTCAGAAAAAAATTGTGCCACAAATCTTATACTAAGATACCAGTCAAACAGTAGAGTTGAAAACCTCAAATTACTACTGACAATATATGTTAATTTAAGAGGGCATACATGGGTTAGAAGTTACTGTACCTTCACAGGTGATGTTTGTTTGGGCAAGGCCAAGATGCAGCACTGAACTGTTCAACATGAGCGGCTCCCTGATGATCTGGATGCCCTCATTACCCAGCAGATTATTCCCTAAATCCAGAACTTCCAGGGCCTTCAGACCTGGCTGGAGAAAAAGGAACTTGTGAGACCAGAATGGCTGTTAGTGAGAGTGTTAGTAGTCAATCAGTTTGGAGAGGCTGAAAAGTTTAGATTTCCACCGCTCAGCTGTAAATACTATTCCTTTCAGAAATGTTCCCTCTCATGTTATTCACTCAGAATTTCTGTTTTCTCTCTCCAGAGTCACATTAGCATTGAAGGTTGATTAGCTAGTGCATGAAGCTGAGGGTGTTTGGTGCACGAGGGGCCCTCATTGCCTGAAGTGGAACGCAACGCCCACTCCTGGCTGCGTCCCGTCGCCTCACCACCCTCCTCTGGTCACTGCTCTGTAAAGAGATGGAGCACGGGGGCGGAAACAAGCTTGAAGACTGACAGACCTGGAGAGCATCTTCTTTAGAGTTAATTTGCACCGCCGTGACAACAAACACACTCCAGACCCTCCCTTGTTCCTCAGTCCCTTTTCCAAGCTGAGATGAGGACGACGGAAAAGCCTCCACATCAGAGGCATGGTGAGGAGCAGGCCAAGCATCCCGGATGGATATGCACCAGGGATGAGGGCAGACAATTAAAGAAGCAACTTGTGTGCTTGAAAACTGTCAAACTCAGACCCCTTGGGTAGAGTGAGAAGCTTACAGGGAAGTGAAGAGTATGAAAGAACCAAACACCGTATGTTTTAACACACGACATGCTGACTTTAAACTGGGAAAAAAAAAACACAAAACATGGACAACAAAGGAAATTTGGACATTCTTATCAAGACTCAAAATGCAACTAATCTCTTGAAAAAAAGCTTTAGCTAAGAGGTAACTGCTAACCCTAATCCTCTTTCATCATAATCCACATGGGCAGCCAAATGTCTGATTATGGTCATTAAGGCATTTCCCCAGCAGTTACAGCCCACACCTCTTATTTCATCAAACTACTCTTGTGTTTTCTTCACTACAGATCATAACAGTCAGTCATAATTTAACTTTGTTAACTTAGCTTCTTAGCTGATTCTCATCTTGGACAATGCACTCACACTTGGCTGTGAATGCCCTCCTTACCCCCCAAACATTAGACGTCATTTAGAAGTTGAATCTTGTCAGTCCTTTGTAGTCTTGATTAATCCAGAAATAGTTGTTGAACATTGGGCTGTGTTTGGTTGGTCTGATTTTGTCCCACTTTAGTCCAACAATAGATGTTGAAAAGATGTTGCAAACCAATTTTTGCTCGATATTTGCTATAGGTCTTGCCAGGAGGAAGCTAGCTGAACCATGTCATCTGCAAACAGCTGAGACAAATTCCACTGGTTTTCAAACCAGACCCCCTCTGGCCCTTGGCTGCACATACAAAACTTATTCATTGAGGTTATTAACAGGACCAGTGACACAGGCCAGCCCTACCAGAGTCTAAAGTGCATCTGGAACAGGTCCAGCTTAATGCAGGCAATTTAGATTAAAATTCTGCTCCCTTTGTACAGAGACTGTATGGCCCCTAGTATAGGGGCCCCCGATTCCGTACTCCTGGAGCGGCCCCTACAGGGCACCACAAAACACTTTGAAATGCTTTCCTGGCTCACAGTTCCCAGTCCCCCTTCTTATGCAGGGGAACCACCACCGCAGTCTGCCAGTTCAGAGGGAACATCCTCAAACTCCACTCGAAGTTGAAAACTAATATACAAACCAATAAAGGCCAAAAATATATATAAACTTCAATATTTCATCTTTGTTATTTCTGTAGTTAGTGTTTACCAGAATTTTGGCCAGGTACTTCATGCCTCTCTGTGTGATGTGGTTGTTCTTGAGGATTAAGCCTTTAACACCTTTCGTCTGCCTTGATAGACCCTCACACAGCTCCTCCAACCCTGAAAAATCACCACAACCTGTTAAGGTGAATTTAAAAGATGTTCAACTTTAGTGCTATCTCCAACTGTAAACATTGTAAGGATAGAGAAATTGACCTGAGAGTCACACCACATATAAATTTCACAGTCTTATAACTTCCTAAATGTGTGTTCAGACTCCCAAACCAGCCCATCATTCTTCCTTTTTTCTCTCCTTGTTAATCTCTTGGAATTTCCTATTTTTCCTGATTTGTTCAATGTAGTAGTTCTCCAGGCTTGTTCTCTGGACATTGGTAGCCTACCTTTTAAAAAATCTGCTTGTGAGAATTCATCTCTGCAAAAGGTTTTTGCTCTTTAATGAACATGATAAACTTACCGCCATCTGCTAAGGCATTGTTACTGAGTTCCAGCTTTTGCAAAGTGTTGTTATATCTCAGCAGATCTCCCAGCTGCATGGCGTCCTGGTAGCTGTTCAATTGGTTGTTGGAAAGATGGAGCTCCTGTAAGGCTCTGTTAGCCTTCAAGGCTTGAACTGTAGGTGATGAGATGAGAAACGGACATAAAATTAACGAAATAACTAAATAGATGATAGTGGGGTTGGCAATATAGAATCATGTTGCTCAGATGTTTCATGCTTTTATGTAAAGCTTTTAGCATTCATATTGATATTTAACATTGTGAATCTTAAAACATGAAGACGGAAGGAGATTTTAAAAAAAGACCAATTTTATCCACTATCCTTCGGTCCATCCATCTTAGTGGGTTCCAGTGAAACCTGTCCAGATAACCTGTTACAATAATCTTCAGAGGAAGTCGTCCGGGAGCTATCCTGGATTCTCGTTAATGTGGAGGAGTAACAAAGAGGTCCTACTGTATACTGTACCTGTGTCTTATCTGATCTCTGAGGACACTTACAGAAGAAAGCTCAAATGTATCCAGGATCTGACTTCTGCAGTTATGATCCATATTTGTGACAATACTTCTTGAAAATAAGGCAGAGATAACCTCCCATCTTTTCCTGGATGAATGATGAAACCTCACAGAAGCCATCATAAAAAACTTGAATCAATATTAAGTAATTTGTTGACAAGTTTGGACTTTTTCAGTCTGCGGTTAGGATCAAATGAGACAGTTTGAAGGGTCAGAGAGAAGAGGTCATTTGGAGGTTTTGTGCTAGAAGCCAACAAGTTGTTTTCTAATTTTAGAGATAACAGGAATGTATTTTCAATTCATATGTATTAAATCTGATCTGCTGTGTCCTGAACAAAAAACACTAGGCCTCTGCCGTGGGACTCTGTGAACGTGATCATGAAAATGATTTCACAGCAGGAGACCGAGCTTCCAACAGTTCTTACAGCGAAGAAGCAGTTGTTCTCTTGTCTAACAATAAAAAAGGTGAAAGCAGAGATGTTACTTCTCTGAGGAGGTAATAAAACACCTGTCAGATTTCAGCAAACCACTTCTTTTCATGACTTTATCACTGTTTAGATGCGTATTCCGTAGTCATTTATATTTAAAATAATTTTGCATCCTTTGTTTTGTCTATACTGTATTGTGATTCACTTTTGTCCATGTTTTGGACCTTTGTCGCCCTTCCACCCAGATCAATGCCACAGATTTAATCAAACCCCCAGCCCTGCATGTGGAATGCCAACATTGTCATCAGACCCAGCGGGAAGCAAATGGTGAAATCGGTGGGATTGATCCCGGCCAACTCTACTGCAAGCACACAATCCGGTCTGATCGAAGACGGTGATCCTCAGCTGGGACCCCCACTGGGGAGGAAGGTGGAGGGATTGGCCAGGGGGGGCTCGGTAAAGGCATGAACGATGGGGGAGAGTGTGGGTTGTGAGTGGGAGGAGGAGGGCGGTTTGGAAGAGTTGAAAATATCAAAGAGATTCAGGAAGCGCCTGAAAAAGAGGAGGGAAGAGTGGGCAGCATACTGAGTCCATTTGGGTCTGTTCTGCTCCCAGCTGAGCGGAGGCGACAGGCTCTGAGCATGACTTTGATTTTCATGTCCACATGAGGAGTCATAAACACAAACTTTCATTTGATGATCTGATGATAAAAACATGATTACAATTCAGCAAAACACAGATTTATATTAATACTTTTAATGTTTGACAGTTAAACACAAAAAAAATACATGTGATATGTGGTTTTGTTTCTTTTTATTTATTAAACTAAAAATCAAGAGTGTAATTCATGTTCATACGTTGTTCTAAATTCAACTTAATTTGCCCTTAGATCATATTTGAGGAAAAAAAAAACCCTGTAAAATCTTATACCAACTTTAACATAACTTTTGTTAAACTTGGCTAATGTGTTAATTCTATTGGAAAACCTAATTATAAACCACTGAGATGTTTACTTCAGAACAGCATACAAGTAAAAACTTCAAGAAATTGCCATTAACAATCAAGTGATTAAGAAATATACAGTGGATGGATGGACCAAATGTGCAACAGGTTTGCTGTGTTAAAATACCTTTAATTATGACTCTGAGTGACATAAACGTAGAGAAGATGTTCTTTTGCTATACTGATAAAGTTCTGCAGTTATAAGACATAGTTGTACTTTAATTAGATACAGAGAGCTACAAGTGGTGCTCAGCGTAGAAGCGGTTCAAGTAGCCGAGTGAAGCTGCTTCAGTGGCTTTTGTGTAAATGCTCCTCTAAGCAGGCGAAATGTCTGATTTAAATGTGGATAAATTGCATTATGATAGGGAGCATATTTTCTTGGCAAAGTCTAAGTTCACAAGTGTTTTGTCAATTACAAGACTGCAAGGCAATTTGCTCTTGTTTAGTGGATCCAAAGGCTTCGCAATACTCTAAAAGATTAGGTCCTATGGTTTTACCCCTCTGATGTACTTAAAGCATGTTTTTACATCATTCAGAAAAGCTCTGTTATTGACAGGAGGACCAACCATGGACTGTCTGGGCAGAGTATGTCTAATGTACTTTGACTCCATGGCGCTGTCTGCTTCCTGTTAAATTGTGTTTGTGTGTTTATGGTAATGTATTCCAGCATAATACTAACACCTCCCTCCTTTGTGCTTGCTTGTAATATATTTATTCATGTGTTTCTGTCTGTGTGCTCATATATATAGCATGACCCATACCCTTCCCACCTGCACAGCCCTATCTTTTCTTCCCAGAGTCAAAAGATACAACAAAGATGATCAATGACTTCAGCAGAGTGGACAGATATCTACACCTTAAATGCCCTGTGTGTATGGGCATTGGAGTGTGTGTGTGTGTGTGTGTGTGTGTGTGTGTGTGTGTGTGTGTGTCCTGGCTTCCACAGTCTTTAAAGACATGTGCACTGGTGCGTAAAGTGGCAGGTAAGAGATTAGGCCTCTAATCCTGGTCCAGACCTGCAGAGACGGTCATAGGTCGAAATCTGGTCCTGCTGACCAGAGTACACAAACACCCACAACCCAACATATTACACAACCAATACACACCACAGAAGCTCTTGTCACAAACTGTTCCTCAGAACTGGATTCTTGGAACAGTTATAGGAAAAAATAAAATGGTCGGGATGCACTAATAACATTTCGTCTAAGATCATCAAAGAGCATAACCAGTTGGGCAGGATTGGAATTCAGATATCTCAATATTTAACATGTTGTCAGATTAGCAGAGGTCTCAAAAGTACTAATGTTTATTACACAAGTGGAAGCATAAATCCTACCATTCAAAAACACTTTTGAAGAAGTTAGGGGTATTAGGGTAGTTAGGGTATTAACTTAAGCCTTTTCCTCAAGTAAAAGTACCATTTTAAAAACTACTTAAAGTATAAAAGTAAAAGTAATGCATAAAAAATGTATAAAAGAATGATGCTTTAGTGCACTACACTATTAAAGGAACCTTTTACTACAATTCTTGATGAAATCAATGGTAACAGTGTCAGATTTAGGTCTACATTGTTTTGAAAAACAACCACAAAGAAATTAAATGTCTGGGTGAATCAAATTATTTGATCTTTTATGTAAATACCAAGAGGTCCTAAAGAAAATTAGTTGAAATGACATAAAGCTAAGAAGTTTATTATTAAAATGTAAGGAAGTAGAAGTAAAAAGTTGTCTAAAAAAGAATTACTCCATTGTACCGGTAGATAGCCAAAATAAGGTAACAAAGTATCTGTACTTTGTTACTTGACTCTACTGCATATTAGTGATTAATTGATCCTGAGTAGAGGTGAGTAAATTTATAAACATTGGCTAACCTGGACCATACAGTTGTGTGTTAAGATGATTGGATAAAAACACCCCAGCAATCAGCAACTATTTATTAACTATTTATCAAATCTTAAAGGTTATAAGGCCATTTCCAACCTAAATTAAGTTTATCGTCCTAAAGAATGTCACAGCGATTCCAACCCAACATCAGAGCGCACACCCTTATTCTAACATAACAACCGTTGACACCAGGCACTGAATGAACCACGAAGTCCTCTGAATATTAAGTTCTTCCACAGGAAAACTTGAGACCCTTAGATAGATGAAGCTTGGCCCACTGAAGTAGTGTAAGGCTGAAAAAGTCAGACAGAGAAAGTCTACTTGAGGTTTATGCTGTGTTCACACCAAAAGAAATCTGAACAGAAATTTTACGTGCCTGGTCAGACACTGGATGAAACTGTGGTCAAGTTGCTTTGACCTTTGACACTTTGCTTTGTTCTGCGTTTATCTGCTCGGTTCTGTAGCTTCAAGCAAGAGTAGCTTGGCTTGATATACTTTATAAGTTGGAAAAATGCATGTTTTTAAGAGAGAAAGTCCACCTCCAAACATCACCTGTGCAGTCAGTTAATCGGGATTATGATCCTACTAAAATATGCAGTTCTTGTTAGGACCGCTAGACCTCCAGCATACTGCCGATAGGCAGCGCTGGAAATCCCCGCTGAGGGCTCTCTGCTGCAGGCAGCACTTAGTAGCAGCTGGAAGTGAATATAAAGAGTTTTTAGGGTTTGTGGTAAAAACTGCAAGTACCAGAATATATAATCGAATAATTTTCGTTGGCACGTTTTAATATTTTTTGTTATTTTCTCAGTGCAGCAATAATGATCTCTTTTCCGTATACATAACAATCTATTCTTCAGGCTTTTTTTTAAAAAACCTTTACAGTTTAACCCCTTGATATTTATACTTTTTTTTTTATGCAGGCAGCTCTGCAGGAATGATAACAGCATGTAGTGTCCATCTCCCCCCCAAAAAATCCTGGATCAGCTTTTCTGATTTGTTGACACTCCGGCGTCCAGTGACAAAAGTTCACTTCTTTGAACTCCAGGGTTGAACGCTCCGATGCCAGAAGGCTTGAACATGCTGCTGTGTCTCTCGACGCCATCCCTCATATACTTAGCATGTAAATCAGACGCTTTGTGCCTGGTCTGAACGCAGTTTTATTGCTGCTTGATGTGGACCTACGTAATGCTGCATCATGGATGGTGGACACCGTTTTAGTTTTTCTTTGTTTTTTTGTTGTTGTTTTTTTTAAACACCAAGTCTTTCGATTTTGGCTTCACTTTTGTTTAATATATATATTGTATGCAGAAAATATATATATATTTTTCTGCATACAAAGTTAGGTCTAAATAACTTTAGAACCTTCCAAAGACTAAATCAATATTGTTATGTCCAGATGTATAAAACCCCTAAAACTTACTTTTTAACCAAAAGAACTGTAGCACCTGTGATTGCAAAGATAGTTAGAGTAAAGTTAACCAAAACGTTGGGGTAACATCTTATAGTCATTGAGACATTTACCTTATTCCTTTCCCACAGAATAAGTGCTCTTCAACTTTTTCACATTGCTTTATGACTCTTTATTATTCTTTTAGCTGATGCTGTTATGCTATTTTCATATGCTATTTTGTAAAAAAAAAAAAATGCACATATGTTTTTAAAAAGCATTAATTATGAGTTTGCCTTAAATTTGTGTTTCATACCCAGTGTGAACAGAGACTTGCCGCTGAGCTGGGCGTTGGTTAGGTGGAGCACTTTGAGGCGGCTGGTCAGCAGAGCTTTAGATAAAGACTGGACACGATAGTCCACCAGGGACACATTGCAAGCATCCAGTCTGGACAAGCATGCACTCTGAAAGCAAAACAGAAGCCCAGAAAAAATATAGAAAAATTAAAACGAAATGTATTAGAGAATGATAAGAAAGAAAGGTGAAATTATACTCATTAGATCCACCAGTAAAAAGCAGTTTAAAAAACATAAAATTCTGGTTTTAGTTCATCTTTACACCCTATCCTTTGAATGTCTGTGTAAGCAGTTCAGATTATATAAAATAGATCAGTTTTGAACTCCTATATACATTGTCCCCTAAAAAAAACAAGCAATTCTCTTTCTTTCATAAATAAATCCTGTTTGATTTGTGTTACATATGAAAATAAAAATAAAGGAATTTTCTTTCACAGTAACCTCGGATCTAATTGGTTGTTAATAGTGTTGTTAATAGTTACATCCACTGATGTAAGCTGTGATGCTACTTTGGTCCGACTCCTTAGCGAGCTTGCTGCTGCATGTGCCTGCAGTACCGTGACTTCTAACCCTGTTTGTCTGACCCTGCATCTTCTCTGCACTTAATGCATCGCAAACTCACTTTCTTTCACATGAACATTATCCCTGTGAGAAAGCCTACATGAAAAGATTACTGTTTCACTGCGTCAGCCAACCTGCTTTATCAAATGAGCGAGGGCCCTCCAAGATGATGTTCCCATACTGCTGTTGTCAGAAATGTCAAGATACGTTGTGGATTCATAGTACAAAATCATATCCAGCAAGGACGATGCTCCCTGGAACAGGAAAAAAAAAAAAAAACATAGTGAAGGGGAAAAATGAAGAAAGCAAGACCTGAAATTTGACAGGAATGTTATGAAGTTTCTTTGGGCAAGAAAAAAAAGTAACAGCTTCTAATCTGATACAAGGAAAGGCCTGAATATGAAACTGTATTGGAACTCGAAGATGAAAATAGGAGAAAATAAGTTTTGCTCATAAAACTCACATTTTCCTCCAGTTGCGCTGCCTGCAGATTGATGAAATCAAAGTGCAGCGATTTCAGGACGACTTCCAAAGCTTCACAGGAGCGGTGGTCTAATCGCTCACCTTGATGGAAGCAAGCAATCAAAGCCAAGATAATTGGGAGGCTGTTTGCTAACAGGCAAAATTGCACGGCTCTGAACGTACTTCATCTTTTTTTGTGAAATGAGTATTTCAGCATTAAAAAAAAAAAAAATCAGGACAAAACAGCTTCCTTTATAGTCAGAGTTTACCTGTGTGTTTATGTTTTTCTTTTAATAAAGTTCTGAAACTTAATCAGAAACACAGAGGGAAAAATAATGATGATAGCTCCAGTTTTTCATGATTGGACTTCCAAGATGTGAATACTCGAGTGTGCATTGATTACGGTCTGCCTGTCGACTGCAGTAATCAATAAAAGTACCTGTACACAGCAGCTTAACTTCGTGCAAAAGACAAATATTTGCACATTTCTTTGCCACAGAAAAAAAGGACAATGAGGAACATACAGAAGCAACAAAGACCAGGTTTGAAAACAACTATATTGAGCACTTCCAGTTTGCCGTTCTCTTCTATCTTGTTTTATAATATATATATAAATATATATATATATATATATATATATTCCTTGCTTGAGGGTTATGCACAGTATTTTTGCTGTTCCTAGAACTGCACTCTTCTGGACCGAGATGTCTGATGTGTTTCCAGGGATCTACTGTAACCACTCCTCCAGTTTGGGGGTCACTGCCCCAAGGGCCCCAATGCCACTGGCACCACGGATGCCTTGTCCTTTTAGGTTTTCTCGAGCCCTTCTCTGAGCTTGTTCTCTCTTGTTTCTCATGTTCCTTTTTCCTGATGTTGCATTCACTTGGTATTGCTATGCCAACCACAACAGCTTTCCTCTGCTTTTTGTCCATCACCACAATGCCAGGTTGGTTTGCAATTACCATTCAGTCCGTTTGTATCTGGAAGTCCCACAGGATCTTAGCGTGGTCATTCTCTACCGTCTTTGGAGGTGTATCCCAGCCCATACTAGTAGGGTATAGTATATATCTGCACAGATGTTCCTGTATACTATTCCAGCCACTTGTTATGATGCTCCATGCAAGCTTTCCCTGCCAGCATCTTGCACCCTGCAGTTATGTGTCTCAGGGCCTCTTTGCACAGTCTGCACCTCGGCACCTGGGGTCTTGTATGGTGTGGTAGATCTGGGCCTCTATTGCTCTGGTGCTTAGGGCCTGCTCCTGGGCAGCCATGATGAGTGCCTCTGTGCTGTCCTTCATTCCGGCTTTGTCTACCCATTGGTAGGATTTCCTGATATCTGCCACTTCAGTTATGTACATCCCGTTTAGGGGCTTAACCTCCCATGATGGAGTCTCTGGCACCTCATCTTCTGTTCCCCATTGTCTGAGACATTCACTGAGCATGTCGTCTGTTGGAGCCTTGTCCTTGATGTACTTATGGATCTTGGATATTTCATCCTGGATAGTGGCTCTTATGCTCATTAGTCCTCTGCCTTTTTCCCTACGGCTGGCGTACAGTCTCAGGGTACTGGATTTGGGGTGGTACCCTCCGTACATGGTTAGGAGCTTTTGTTTCTTAACATCTGTGGCCTGTACCTCCTCCTTTTGCCAGCTTGTTATTCCTGCAAGGTATCTAATTACTGAGAGAGCATAGCTATTAAATGCCCATAACTTTGAAGTTGGCTGTTTTAGTTTTGGTGTTGGTAAAGTGGTGCATGTCTGTTAACAGAGAAGCAAGGCCTGTAGTTTCCCAAATAAACAAAGTACACCACTTTATACCTAGTAAAGCAGTTAAGACTGTTCAATGCTGAGATAACCCAACTTTCCCTCTCTGAGAGCAGGTCTCATATACCAGTGAACATTTTCAAATAGTTTTCCAGTTGCTTCATGTGGTTAGGACGTCCTGATTACCCAAAAAGCCTGGGTTGAAAGTTTCCATTAAAAGTGCCTTATACCTTTTTTAGATGAGGAACATTGTTTTTCAGGCTCAAAAACAATGGAAAGCATGTGGGGGGAATGACTGACAAAGGAGTGTCAATTTGTTTTCAGAATTTACTGCTTGTTACATTTCTTGGAGTAGTGTAGGATTTGTTTTTAAATTTTGCCATATCAGAGTCCTTTTGCTGCTGACCATTTAGACCACATTTAGAATGACAGTGAATAAAATGGCATTACCTTCAATACGCTAACTTCCAATAAGTGTTGGACACTAGTTTTGCACATAACCTTTATAGAAAAAAAACCCCAAAACAATTTAACTGAACTTCCTGAATTATGATTTTTGAGGGAATGTTTAGCCAATTCTCTTTATGGGTGTTCTGTATAATTGCCCCTTAAGCCTATATTGTTAACATTTTTTAATCTGAGTATTCTTACCCACTCTTAAAATAATTGCTATCCAAATGAAAGTGTAACTGATCAGGCTCATTTCTGAGACTTTAAAGTCTTTTGACCACCTGTTTCACAGGGTTAATTCATATCTCTCAAGCCAAGACAATGAGTAATTTTCAGGTTGCTTGGGGGTTGTTAGAGAACTTAAATGCAGTGATGTAAGCTGAGATGAGATTTAAAAATGAATGGTGGCAACTGAAGCATAAATCCGAATATAACTAATCACCGAACACAGGAAACAGAGTAAAGGGGATCACATAGATTAAGGAGGGAATGAATGAATGAAGAGAATCCAGCAAAATGAAGAGGAGCAGTATAAATGCCAAACAGAAAAAAGAATGGAATAATGAACAGATTGGGAGCAGGTGTGGATAGAAGGATCTAGAAGGGAGCTAGGGGAAGGGGACTGCTACAAGGTGGCAACAGAGGGTAAACAAGAAATACATAAGAACTAACATACAACCAGAAAACAATTAGAATGAGACAACATGGAACAAAAAACAATGAAAACTCAAAAAGAAAACTTAAACGGAACCAAAAAGTGCAGAACCATGACAGTAATCATAATCTCCAGAATCCTGTTGGCCAGGGGTGATCTCATGAGGGCACAAAACAAAAAAATGCCAAATTAATGGACACTTAAGGACATGGTTCATTGTTTATTACAGTACATGAGCCACAGAGTGAAGCAACACTTGCGACTCTACTTGAAAACTGATCTGCTCTGCAGACTGGTGAGTTTCACAGTGACAACTTCCCATTAGAACTGCAGATGATTCTGAAGAGATGACTAAAAGAAAATAAGATGTTCTCATGGTAAAACAATAACATTTTTAAATAGAATAAATATTTTATATGTGCAGAGTACACAAAACGTATTCAGTATAGCAGAGTGCAGCTGGTTTATGAGGTTATATCAGTTCCTACTAAACTGGATTCAGCTTCAAGATTTTAAGGGGTAAATTTTCCAAGATAACTTTATGTTGAGGCTAACGTGGTAGCATTGTTCCATTATGGCATCATCCCTACAGAGTCTGAGAAAGCAGAATGAAGAGTTGGTGGAGGGGTGGGATCTGGCATAATGAGATCATACATGGTTAACTCCTGTGGACGCTGTTGTTATGATGATTATTATGAAGATGCAAGGGACAGTCTTGGGTTGAAGTTTGGAGCCAAATTTCGACGGAACAATCGCACCACGGAGAGCACAGCTGGGACTTCAGAAAATTCCTGATTTCAAACCATCATTGGACAAATTCACCTAAAGAAGCTACAAAAAATACACCATTAGGGTGTTAGAATGATCTTTGCAAAAACCCCAAAAGAAAACCATCAACTATAGAACACAGAGATAAACCAGCTTTTTAAACACGATAAATTAAAAGAACAGACTGTAAACACAACCCAAGACAAATATAGCAAAAATAGGTACAGAAATCACAAACTGTGACAAGAGGAGAAGAAGAATTAGAGCCCATGGATTGCGTCAGTGGCACCAGTTTATTCTTACCTCCACTAGGAGTTTAACTAGGAAATTTACGGTCATAATCGAACAACCAAATCGTACAAGGGAAGGACATTGTGTAGTTCTAGCTACATAAAAAAGGTGTCCGCCATGAAAATAAAATTACTTCTCTCTTAGATTTCTTATTTATTTATCTTTTACATCTACATTCTTGTTCAAACATGTGAAACATTTTAAAGAGCAGTGAGTCTGTCGTGAATGTGACATGAAGTCATATTTAATGAAGATAGAGTGAGGCACTCATCTTACCTTTGAGATCCAGACATTCAACGCTGCCTCCTCCACACACACCCTGCTGAGAGAGACGGGGAGAGGTGTGAGGAAGAGCTGTGAACACACACCATCATATAGACACACACATACACACTGACACCCTCTGTGCTCCCTTTCTGCACGGCCTTTTCCATCCACCGTGGCGGTTTGATCAGGGAGGCGCGTTGGACGCCGGAGCATGAATTATGAATTTCACACAGTTTACCGCCGCTGTTGATGCTGGTGACACGGCGTCCTAATTAACCAGTGTATAATAATTAGAAACAGCTGGTCATCAGTTGATGTGTTCATTTGCTGGAGCCAGTGTTCCACATACATCTAATTTGACTGCATCAATCACCGGAGGTGGCAGATTTGTGCGGTGGTGGAAAACACACTGCTTTCTTTTTTTTTTTTTCACTGACAAGCAAAACAGGGCGACTGAGATCTTTAAAAAGCCTGCTTTACATAATTAAGAACTCGTAAGTTCATGTAGTTTGTGTATCTTGCAACCGGATCTGGATTCTTATAGATATAAGCTTGCTTATAGACATACAGATTGTAGCTTGGAATGAGTATTGTTTGTGTAAATGGAGATATTTGAAGTTAGTTCTTGTTTTATCTTTAAAAAGTCTGTACATCAGTTATTGAAAGCTGTAGAAAGGCTCCACCAGGGGGCCCCATTAGTGTGCAAATTGCACTAATTGTTTTTTAATCTATATTAGCACAGTTTTGGTTGAATATTTTTACAGATTTATGAATTTAAAAAGCTTTGCAGTGCATGTTTCTTTTGACAGGCCTGATAAAAATTTAAACGTAGCCCTGTTATCTCTGTAAACCCCAGATTCTTGACAGCTTTTCCTCTCTGGATCCATCACTTGATTCTTCACTACATGTTTCCTTTACATTACAACTCCCTGTTCACAAGGGCACAATTAAATATAAAAGGACTTGGAGGACAAAAGGGAGGCTGCAGCAATGTTCTCCTGTTGAAATTAGGCTGATCAATAGGACATAAGCTGTTCTGTCTCTGTGTGAAATTGTTGGACAGGCCTGAATCTCCATGAAATTATCTTTTAAGACAATGATGCTCACGTTATCACAAGCAGAGTGGAAGTACGAGCTGTTTCCACTGTGACAGTTGGTGAAATTACTTATAAAAGTATAACAAGCATGATTTGTGAGGCAGGCTTGACAGTGTTTACAATTGGCTATTAATTAGAATGATTTTCTCTATTTTAATTCTTTAATAAAAATTTCAAGGGATCCCACCCCTTCCCCACTGCTGCTGGGTTTTTTGTCAAATCAACACTGAGCGATCAAAGTAAGACGAAAACAGTTATGGGGAGGGGATGTGTTTTCAGACACCTCATAAAAAAAAAAAAAAGAAAAAAAAGAAAACATTTATCTTACTGAGGAAAGCCTGCTTACCCTTTTATTGGATCTTCTTTTATACTATTTATCTTTTTATGTTTTAATTTATTTATTCATTGTGTTAGCAGGCTAATATTATATTATTATTTACATAAAAAACCTAGTCGTAAAAAACTTTTATAGACTGGGATATTTCAGTCTATGAAAAAAAAAATTACAATGTTGATTTTTTTGTGTATTATTTACATTTAAGCAAAAGTACTTTGAGGGTTATTTGTTGTTGTTATTTAAAAAAAAGCTAATTTGATATATATAATTGCTTAAAAAAAGGTAATAATTGATTTATTATTCATTTATTTTCCTTGCTTGCTTTTTGAGGAATTGGAGGATGGTGTAACATATGCAGCAGCCTCTCGCAGCAGATTGGAGGATTCATTCTCTCCCACTGCTGTCATCTTCTTCCTACTTTAAAAGGGTAAAACATGGTCTCTATTTTTCATAACCCTAAAATCTTACGTCCGCTTAGACCACATCATTGCCTCCACTAAGTCTAAAAAAAAAAAACATAAAATGACATACATTTCAACCAAAACAACAACACAAATTACACTGAATATTAATCAAATATATTTTCATACATTTTACCGAAAGCCTATAATTTTAGTTTAAGCTGCTTTCATTTCTTTAATTCGGGTATTAAGAAGTTTTTCTTTCTCAACAAATTTGCATCTGACATACTATTCATATTTAAGAAAAATAATCAGTTAACTAAACCTAAAACATCTGATAGAACTTAGATAATTTTATATTTATAGATATTTTAACTTAATCTTTGTTTAAATGGCAGAATATAAATGTATGTGCTTTGATGTATATTTACTTGCTGTAAAAATTTATAGCTTCACTTTTTGAAAATTCATTATAAATACAGTCTGTTTTCTTTCTTCACAGAAAGCCTGAAAATAAAAATCATCCTGTGTTTGCAGCCTCCTGTAGGTGGCGCTCTAAGCCACTACCTTCACTCCCAATTGCTTTGAGCACATATGATAAATATAAGAAAATTTTAATAAATACTTCTCATCAATAAATAAATCATAAAACTTAAAAAGATGTTTACCCAAGAGACACTGAGAAGGTGAAAAACCTGCTGAGGGTAATAGTATCAGTAATTTTTCAAATGCATGCTATCTACATCATGTATATGCATGCCTCTAACATAAGGCACTTTAATAACAATTGAGGTCTACCTATTCAAACTGTCCGTATTCTAAGGATTTTGTATTGCATTAGTTTATGCACATTTTTAAGTCACCATCTACTTTTGGGATATGTTGTATTGATCAAAAATCTAACAGACAGTAAGAAGAGGAACTTCCTCTCACACATGGAAATATCTTCCTTCCCACAAGGAGCACAGCAGCGGCTGTTTCTAATCTTAATGAATTTCTGAACTTATTCGTTTGTTCCCTCTTTGCTGCCTAAAAAAAAACGAAGGCGTCGCCTGCCAAACATATTGAGGTGTCAGGAGGGAGAGACGACAAAATGGAGTGATAAAAGGCGCAGACACACATTTCTCCACAAAGCGGAATAAAGAATCCTGATTCCAAACTCCGCTGCCACAGAAATTCTCTCTGGTGTTTCCACTCTGCCACTCCGGACAGCTTTGTGCTAAAAAATGTTTGACTTCACCAGTTTTGTTATTTGTTCCTTTAATTAACTGACAGACACTATAAATAACTGATATATATTTATATGTATTAGTGTATGACAGAGCTCTTCAGGGTTAAAAATCAGGCCCACATTTTTCCTTTTAGCATCTATTCTGCACTGAAGGATAAATAATTTAAAACAACACAACCTTTTATCTTGCACTCTTTGAAAGCGGCAAATTAAAAATGTAAATTGGGACCTCATTAATATGCAAATCTATTCATTTGCTGTTAACAATTAGCAATTAAAGCTTCAGTGTCTAGCAAGAGCTCAGACAAAATTAGTAACTTCATTTATCATTAAAAAAAGAAAGTGATCTAAAAGCAAACATAAAATTGTAATCGACTTTTAGAGGTTTTCCTTCTGTCCCTGGCTTTGTTCGTCCACGGTGTTTTTCTCATGTGTGATGGTGTGCGTTTAGCGACTTAATTAATGCCACTTTGTGTCAAAGACACCGTCTTCTTAAATTGTTGATGTCAGGAATAATGTACATATCTGAGGATGAGGCGAACGCTCAAAGTGGAGCTGTGTGTGTGTGTCTGTGTATTTGAAGATGTGTGAGATGAATTTCAGATTCACTTCCGCAGTTTTCACACTCTCCGATGAAATCAGACTCAACCCTTCGGTGAATACCATGTTTGATGGAGAAAAGAGAACCCAGCAGGGATGATCGGCATGCTTCTGATCAGGAAAAGAATTTACAGCGTCAGGTCTGGATTCAACAAGAAGAAGGAATGAAAACAAGCCTCCTTAGAAACTATAAATCTGGAGCGTTCAAAGAGATGCAGCTTGAGGGCTTTAAATCACAAGAACCCACAGTTGTTTGGGTTCTCTTTGTTTGTTTAGTTGTTTTTGTTTTGTTTGGTTTTTTTTGTCTGAGAGAAATTTAAACATAAAACATGACGACAAGAAAAACTATTTACTTTTGTATAATAAAATTTTACTTCTTCATTTTACAATAAAGGAAAATTTGTAAGAAAAACAAAACAAAATGTAATTTACTTGTACATGACTTAATTTTAAGCATCTTATCTTTTACCTTTAACAAAATAAAAAATGGCTACATCTTTGTTTGTCTGTCTTATGGCAATCTAAATAAAAACTGTTTTTTAGAAAACTCTGATGGAGATAATTGCCATATAGAAATCCGAATTTTATTCCAATATCTTTCATTTATATCGTAAAAATAAAGCTCAGAGATCAAAAGGGATTTAAAGAAAATGTTATTCGTCATCTGAACAGTCAGACCCACAAACACAGTTGCAGCTTTGAAATAAGCCTTACCTATTATAAAATTGGCGTAAGGTTACATCAAGTAATTATATAGTCCATTTAAAAAAAACACTAAATTGTTTGATATGGATTGATGTTTTGCATATCAGGTTTGAAAAAAGTTCAGATAAATTTTCAAAATGTTCATTACTTCCACACTAAAAAAATGTTACAGCTCCAAATAAATTATGGCAGTGATCATGGTTCTGTGTCCAGAATTAAAAATAACTTCCACCTATTTCTTTGGCTCCAAACACAAAATAACACCAAATGGCAGCAGCAACCCTTACACACTACATGACATATCGACCCTCGAGAAAAAAAAGAAGCTTAAATGATCTCTAGCCTTCAGCACACTCCTTTGTGTTTGTCTTTAAAGAGAAATATGGCTTCCCTCTGAGTAGAAGTACACAGACATCCAAATTGCACCCAATTTATGTGTTTCTAATTCTAGGGTATGCCACCTGCTGTCATAAATGAAGAACTGCGTTTGTCATATATACGTAGCAATTGCAGTTTGTTCGGTATGATGCATCCGATGGGCCTGATCTACCAAGATACCAAAAAAAGAGTGCTAATTTGCTTTTGCCATCATAGTACTGCATTTACAAATAAGTGGGAATGTTTCAGGTGAACTACTGTTTGAGTTAGGGTTAGGTTTATTTAAATCAGGATTTGACATGCCTTAACATCTGTCACCATGGAAACTTTGGTAGAGCAGACCAAATATCTTCATGCATGCATGGAAAATTTATCTTTATCCTGTCTGTCATTGTACTTCTGCCTCCGTCTCCCTCCACGTATGCCTGCATAGTTTTTGGTTTGATAAATCGCGATGTAGGTGATAAGTAATTACATTTGCATATCCTCTTCATGTTATTTTGCAGGCCCTAATGATCAGCATATGTTATGCATATTCATGAAGGCAAACACGCTAAATGGTTGTTACAGATGTAGTTAGAATTAGGGCCTTTTGGTTGATCAACTTTGTGCATGCTATCAAGTTAGCAAATGTTTTAGTACATTCGAACCTTTAGTAGATTGGGGCATGTTAAATGGTGGTTTTTGACCCAACAATGTACCATGGAGTGAGCTGTTCCCTAGAAATGTCCATAGTCTGAAACCAGAAACTTATATCTCTATTGATCAAGTCCTGCACTGGCCTGCTAATAAGCACTTCATACAAATCAGGTTTATACAAGAGAGAAATATCTAAATTCCTGAGCCCCAACACAAGACCTAAACCATAGAAACATGGATTTCATATGTATGATTCATTTCACCTCCGTCACCAATATATGTGCTCAGTGTGCTGGATATAATGTACTGTGTGGTGCAGTTCACCTGCATTCTGTTATTGTAAAATGCTAGAAATACTAGCATTGCTTCATGTTAGCAGGTGAAAGCCTGACGATGAATGCAAGAAATTCTGCAGATAGTGACAAGGCCAAGGAAAACCCAGACAAGTATAACTGTGGCCTTTAGTACTGTTCTGTATATTCGCCGAAAAAGGAAACGCAAGGGCACGTAAAATAAGAGATTACCTTTGTAATGGCACAGGTACAAATATTGTGACAAAGTACTTCCAATATGCACGTTAATGTGAATACATTCAGGAACAACATATAGTATGTCTGCTCTATAACTCTTGCTGTATGCAACAGCTTTTTATTTTAGTGTGGTCATGAAGAGACTGAAGAAATGTCTCATTTATTATTTGAATCTGAAATCTCCAACAATTCACGATAAAACCCCATCTTAATGCAGTGACTTTAAATTTGCAACAAGGTGATTGGCAATCCATTTACATGAGCTGACAGATGTGTTTTTGTTAAAATGTGGTCATTGTGGTTCCGAAGCCTCACCACTCACTGAGTCCAGGCCTGTAATATTATCCCACTTACAAAAGCTCTCATATTCCACTCAGTCAGGCGTGGAAATTCAATTCACCCTAATAGTGCCCCACCAATAGTGCATCACACATGCCTTTCACTTTAACTGCAACTGTTCCCAATTCAATTAGGCGCAGAGCATGTAAAGTAGAGTCTTTTACACATAGACGAGGTTTTATCCTTTTTTCAACCCCCCCAGTTCGGCACGCTGCTTCCCAGATGGCGTTTAGGGAAATTGTGTGACGCTGGAACGGCTGTGGAGTTTGTGTGTTTTAAATAAAGCATGGTTGTGAATCTGTGTGCCCTGTGGTGATGCTCATCCCAACCTGAACTCCCTGCATCTCCTTCAGCCATGATCGCCGTTTCAAATGTGCCACTAAGTGCCCCGTTATCGCCGGCTTGGACTGTAATGAGAGTAGCGACATATGTCCGGTCCTCCTGCTGCTCCCTGATAACACGGATACGGGAACTTTCCTCCACCTCCTCCTCCCTCCACCTCTCCGGGCTTTTATTTTGCTGCTAACAACCAGCCAAGAAAATAGCGCAGCACTTACTTAGTGACATTTACCTCGACTATTCCACACGAGGGAGGGGTGCCGCAATAACAATCAGCATGCATTTAATTTAAAAGGAAAAAACTCTGGCGTTTGGAATCACACAGGCAGAAGAGGGGTGGGGGGAACGGTGCTTTTTGTGTATGTTTGTGTGTGAGCAGACTTCAGCAGTACAACATTAATGCTAATCAACAGAGCTGAGAAAGCAGCGGTGGTCTGTAAAAACAGATTTTCTCTTGTCTTTTCATTTCTGGAGGGATTCTCGCTCTTTTCCATCCCCCCATTCCTTCCATCCTCCGTACTCAGAGGGGTTTATCCCAGGAAAATACAATTTTAAGGAATTAAATTTGACCCTGAATTTAACACAGAAATATAGTGAGACATATACAGTGGTCTTTTTTTTAAAAAAGCTTTGGAAATGGGATAAATAATGAAAGTTAAGTTGTGGTAATTGATTCCTCCTCAGTCCACTCAACTGAATAATCTGCAAGGGAAACAAGCACTAAGCTGTTCATTAGAAGGTTTGCCAACATGCAACTAATTCTAAGCTTATTCTCCAAACATCATGAAAAGAATACAAACTCACACTTAAAGCATTTTACATCTGGAATCCGTTTGTAACTGAGGGTTTGGAAGGATGTTAAAAAACCCTGAGTCAGTCTGTCAGTTTAACTTCATTGGAAAACATGATTTTTTACAATAACTCATTGAATCATTCAACAGGGCACAAATTCTATTACCAGGATTTGTACGATTTTTTTGTTTATTTATTATGAAAAGCATTTATTGACATTTTTGTGTTAATAGTTTCTAAATTGTCTTTAACTGACACTTGTTTGCATTATTTTATAGATTGGAGTAAATAAACAGTACATATCAAAATAATTAATGCTCCTTAGAGCATTAGATTAAAGATTTTACAAATCCTTAATGTTAAAACTGCAGATGTCATTGGGTTTTATAATAGCCTTATGTAGCATAAAACTAAAAGTGTGAAAAGTTTAATGTGCATTTGTATTCACCCTTTTTTATTGTAATACCTGCAAAATAAAAGCACATGGCGGCACCTCAAAGAGGCCATCTCACATTCAGAGGTGTTTGGTGTTAGATTCAGCTATCCAGGGTTCACCGCTAAACCGATGGGGTCATTAGCTCTAACTCTTACTAACTTCACTCCGTCCATTGCCTGTCTATATATAACAAAAGGCGTTTAGTAACATGAAAAAAAATCTTTACTGCATATGTTGTTGAGTTAGCGAGCAACATTAATTTTCATCTGAAGTTTAAGGTTTCTTAAAATTCCTTCACATAATTTGTTTGTTTTTTTTAATAATTACAAAGTGCAAGAAGACCCCTCATCATCATAGACTGCAAAAGACAAAAATCTAAATAAGTAATTTTCTTAAAAAAAGTGGAATTTCTTTCTTGAATTGAGTAGGTAAGTGAGACACTTTGGCAATGGAACAAGACAATTTACATTTGTAAATGTCTTAAATTACGTCATTTGAAAGAAGTGGGAAAAAACTATTGCTTTGTCTTATTTCGAGTGAATATTATCTAATTATCTTACTTTAAGATAAAAAAATGTCACTCCAATGGCAAGTCATCTTATAAACCTAGTCAAATTAAAGGTAAAAGCATTATATTTAAAAAAGATTTACTCATTACTAGATTTCTTTGGCAGTGTAATGTATATTACGTTTATTATCCTTTCTTCAAGTGAACCACTAAACCGATGAGACCGTAACAAGAAACACTGTAACAGCAGTGTAACATTAGATGAAATCCTCCCTAGATGGACCAGAAGGTTGTCTGGTATTTTAACTTGTATCAGATCTCTAAGGGTTGTAATACTCATCCAAAAGTAATGAATCCCTAGACATTCCCATACAGCATGGAAAAAGCAGCCCCAGAAGCAGCGTTAAGTGTCCAATGCCAGAATAGAAAGATGTCCAACTCTTGGAGTAAAGAGAGATCTGTGAGCACATTTTAAGAGTAGATATTGTTTACTTGGATTATTTTGGCTCAAACAAAACAAAACAAAAAAAGAAAACAAAGCCTTTAAATCATGCATCTGTTCCATATTGTTAACTGTATATCCAAGCGTTTATTCTACGTGATTTAATTCAGGAAATCGGGATAAATAATGCAGGTGGTGCTTTAATTCAGGTATAAACGCACACAACAGAAGCCTTCTCTGCAGTAGATCAAGGGACTTTTTATCAATTTCAACCATAATGACCCCAAAGCCAATATGATAACTGCTGTGGATGAATATGTTAAAGTAACAGGAGATGGTGACAACAATATGCCTCTACTTTCCACTTCTATGAACCTTTTTACATTTGTTTTTCACCTTCTCTGTTTGATTGGTTCTCATTTGATTGATAGAAAGATTAATCTAACCATACAATCTGCACTTTTCCTCTTAAGAAACAGATTTTTGTGTGTAATCCATTAAGGCTTACATGTACTGTTGCATCCATTTTCTTTTGCTTTATTGCATAAACCAGGATGTGGAGTATTGAGGTAGGTACAGCTAGAACATATGATGTTCCAAAGGTGGGCCATCGAGAAAACAAGATTTTGGAAGGGAAGATTTGATCTTTTTTAATAATGTAAACCAACATAGCAAAATAAATGTGAAAACTGACCATTGCATGTTGTTTTGTTGAGTACAAATTATGTCTAACATGAATTTGATTAATTATAAAGACAAATCAGGCTTAACTTAAAAGTAAAAAGACAAAAAAAAACATATTTTTGGAATACATTGGAGCTGTAATGATATAAGTACATTCAAATTAAGTCACATCTTCATTCATCTGCACTTATGTTTAAGCATGTTTGCTTTAAACATTTAAATTGCTTGTGGACATCCTGGGCCATGATCATCCATTAAATTTAAGTACTTTTTATAACTAACTTGCAAAGTGGAATCCATGCTAATCTGAACTTATGTAAGTCTTCACAGACCTTCCCTCTTTAAATTATTATCTCAGGTTATTGCTGAAAAATCTGACCTTTACTGTTATAATTGTAGCAGCTCCTGAAGTGTTTCATTCCTCAGTTTAGCTCTTTCTTCATTCAGAAGCCATCGTTTAGAGCCAGTTTGATCGGCCTAATTACCTTTTTAATCACAGAGACTGGCACTCAAGTTCACACAGTAAAATCAGAGTCAAAGCGTGGCGGCCTCCACCCCCGCTGGCTCTAACCTAATATTGTTTACCGCTCCTATGAAGATGTCACCAGCAGCAGCACTGTTTTATCCACTTACAGCATTTCAAAGGAATGCAGAAGGCCTCGTGGGTTCTTAAAAAGCTTTAAATAGTCTTCAGCGCTGATCCTCAAGGGGATCGGCGCATGCCTTAAAAGACCTAATTTAATAAATTTGCTCTTTAGGCGTTCTTCTTTTCGATTTGCATCGTCTTATTACAGATTCATTCACATGCAGCCTTTTTTAGGTCTAAATAACCACTCTCTTAGTGAATGCTTAAGCATACATATTTTACTGTATCAGGAGGACCACCTACAACCGTTTTCAATGCAGCAGGGTTCATTAGCACCTAAGCCTATCTATGCCTAATGTAAGCACTGCTACTTTTCTAATTTTCCACTAACAATTCTCCTTGATCTCCAGTCAAATTTATGCAGGAGGGAGAGCAGTGCATTAACACGGTACGTTCAAATAAAGAGTATATGTACATACAATGAATTATAAATGGCACACTGCGTTTCACATTACAAGAGGAAAAAAGAAAGTGTGCATATGAGTATGATGCTAAAAATGAATATTAGCAAATCGAGATAGTGAACTGAGTTTGCACAAGTATAAAAATCTGCACAACTCTATGGAAACAGGAAACTATAGCAATTCTGATCCCCTCTGAGAGTAGATAAGTCTTTCAAAGGTATAAATCCATAGACTTCCACATTAAATAACTAGAAAGAACGAGAGTTGTGTTAAAAAAAAAAGATTTACCAATTCTGAATCGATTTTCATATTAAGTTCTAAAAATCGATTCATAAAACCCACCATTTTTTTAAGAATACCTTTTCAACTGCCCTTACAGTCGCCATTAACAAGCATCACTTTATAAATTTGCTGTTAAATCTTAATATACTACTAGTATCAAGGTGATAATTACACAGTCATGTAATTCAAGTAACAGCTTTTTTTTTTTTTTTACACTAACTACCAGTAGTCTAGTTTTAGATCAGCATGAATCAAATTTAATGGAAAAGAAGAAATTCTCAGTCCTGAGAATGGAAAATCGACATTGAGTCGATACCGAGCTCTGGCAAGAACTTTGCAAGGTTTCTGTCTTTGTCACAAAATAATAGAAGAACATTTTATCATTTGTTAATAAACTCTAACAGATATATTTCTTTGGAATAGTTTTATTAGGCAGCCAGGTTCTTACAGGAACTCTATTCATAGGCTGTTGTTTTCTGATCCATAGTCATGAGATAAGCTAAGCCCAGACATCCCTTGGGGTAAAAACTCTCTAGTTTCTTATGTTGTATCCCTTGGTATTCACCAACCAGAAGTGATTTATACTTCCTTTAGATATTCTGGATCCTCTCCAGATTTTGCTGAGATGCATGTGGAAATGCAAAGCAGGGCATCCTGAATATATGAACCAGTCAGCTGTTTTATTTGAGTTAGTACGGCCAATGGTTGAACTCTGAGCTCCTCAAATCATCTTTAAGGAAGAGCATGGAAACCCTAAAACAGGAAGCATTGTTCAGCTGCTCGTACCCAGGTTGTTCACCATCAGGGGCGCAACCACATATATTCTAAAAGATATGCAGACACATTACAGGCACTCGAGCCACCCTGATAGATTGTTTTGTTTATTGGTGTTGATAAATCATATTTACTCAAGGACTAATAAAATGCACAGCTTTTATTACAGGCTTTCTTCAAACACTGGCTCTCTGTTCCACTCTCTTATCTACAGCCGTCTTTCCCACATTTTCCTCTGTGGTGACAGACTTGTCATGTCTCCCTGCAATGAATTTCCCAAAAGGACTCTGTAAATAGGTGATCCGCAGAAATTTAGACTTATGTTTTTGGTGGCTTCACTAGTCAGATTGTTCCTATCTGATTGTTGATTTAATCTAAAGCCGATGCCATCACCAACCTTATTTCTGTCTCCCTCACTCTTTGCCCGTATGATTCTCCGGTAAGCCATAGTTTTACGCAACAAATAATTGACAGGAGTGAATTAATCAAACAATTCGCCCATGCACTTTTTCTGTAACTTAGCATGAATTAGCTGTTCGTACACATCTACGTAGTATTATATCAACCTTCCCGTCTGCCCTGATTAGTTCCTCTCTTCATCTCTTTTCCTCCATCCTCAAAGCTGAATGGGATTAATTTGGGGTTAAGGAGTTTTTGAATATACAGCAGTCACATTAACACCATCACATATATAAAAATTACTGTTTGAATTTGAATGTTATACTTTAAGTCATCAGGTACTGACTGGACTTTATTAGATCAGAGTTATCAGATACATCACAGTCTTACTGTAGTGTTTTATTTGAGTGGAGACATTTACATTCAGAGTAACACTCAAGTCTAATAATCTGTTTAATGCTTCTATTTCTAATCTAGTTAAATAAATGATTACTGTCCAAACAAAAAATAATCACAAACAAGTGCTCTTATTTTTATTTTTTTTTTGTCATTACAAGTGTTCACTCTCTGAAAGTTGAAATCTAAGCAAGTATATTTTTCTGCAATATTTTCTCTTGATTGAAGCAAAATAGGATTATTAACATAAAAAAAACTGCATTATCAAATTTTAAGTGCACAATACCTATCTTGTTTTAAAAGCAAAAATACACATTTTCATGGGAAATTATCCTATTTACTTCCATTCAATTCAGTTTATTTATAAAGCACCAATTCACATCACATGTCATCTCAAGGCACTTTACCGAGACAATTCAACCAGATCATACAGTCCAACTAATTCAAAGTTTTCTATCCATGGAAAACCAGCTGATTGCATCGGCTCATTGACTCAAAGGCAAACCCTCACACAGCATACTTGTAGCGACAGTGGAGAGGAAAAGCTACCTTTTAACAGGAAGAAACCTCCAGAAGAATAAGACTCAGTGTGAGCTGCTTACAGTAAGAAAAAAATTACTTATTTTATACAATTTTACTTATTTTATTTCAGTTTTTATCTTACAGTAGAGAAGAATGAGAGGAGTCAACAGTTTTTTTTGCATTTCACTCTGTTACTCAGAAATGGTTTGATTTAGATAAACATTGTTTTATACAATAAACTATCATCTGCGTTTTCATTCTTAAGTTGAACTCAGAATCATTGCACTCTTCCTCACATCACCCCCCTATGATTGGAGAATGTGGGCATTTCTTTACAGTGCAGTTAAGGCATGTGCTTTCTTTCGGGGAAATTACTTACATATTCTTCAAACCATAGTTTTTACAGTAGAGAGAGGGACTACTGCTGAGACAGCAGAACTCTGGAGATTACTGAAAGATGCAACCAAGCATAATTTTATGCATTACTTTGTTCAAAATATAGCATTATATCATGTTGCATGATCTACGTAAGCCCTTTAAAATCTTCATTGACGTCTACTGTCTTTAGGGGTTCCAAGCTTTTGGGGAACACAGTTGTTTGAATGGCATGCATTATTTTAGAATTAATTCTTCTGGTCACTACATTTATATATTTAGTGTAATCAAAAGAACCTCTCCTGTTCTTGTCCTTTAGAAGAATGTAAAACCCAAACACCAAGATGGTGTGAACTTAGCAAAATAGCCCTATTTAACATAATATTTTTATGAAGGACTTTTGCAAGCTAACAGTTTTTTTTTTTTTTTACATCATTCATTTAATAAGTGGTGTTAACATCTAAAATGCTATAAATAAATAAAAAACTAACCTAATTAAGGTTGCTACAACCAAATTATTAACATTATATACAACCAATTCTTTTCATATCCATCTTACCTTCAAAGTATATTTATTTCTCTACCTCTGGTAGTCCTGAAACTACCTTAGTTTTAATCAAACCTGCAGTCCGTGATTGGCTCTGACAGGCTCGACTTGCAGGGTTATAATAATGTCATTAGGTTGCAGCTCTTTTATGAGCAAAGCTGCTGATATTGCTTAGAAGTAAATAAACATTTTCTGTTAAACTAATATTTCACCCTGTAGCTTTTTCTCTGACAATGTGCATCAAAAGTCACTATATGGTGATGGATGTTTAGTTCCATGGCGACTGTCATGTCATTAAATATAATCAAATGTCAATAAGATCATGTGGGAGAGATATATAAGCTTGTGGCGAGTTTACATTTACAGGACAGCACCAGATTTTACTCTCTTGATTTGACACACAGTTTATTGAAGGATAGTTGATGAGATTTTAAAGAAGCAAAGGAGTAAGGGAGGTAAAGAATGCCATGTTATCTTCAGTCTTTCCTGGGTGCAAGCTTGAGTCTGAATCCATTGAAATGTGCAGATTCCCTGCATAGTTCTCTCTGAAGGTTCCATTACAGCTTCCTTATTATTTATACTTTTTGTGAAATATTCTGTTGGAGACCGACTGCTTTGTTTGGGATCGTTGTCACAATGATATTCTTACTTTCAGTCTAAAGTATCTGCTGCATGTCTGACTGTGTAATCATTTGATAAAATGCACTATGCACCGCATAAACCTATTTAGGATTCCTACCAGCAAAATCATGGAAGTAACATTATTTTAATAGAGAAACTGAGCTCAATGATGGTCAGTGAATCAATATATTTCACTAGCAGTGTCTGTTGCTTACTTCCCTTCTCATCCTTCTTAAATCTTACATAAGCAGTCAATATCAAGTTTGCTTTTCTTGCATTTCATTTTCATTTGGACTTCATTTTGAACAATCACTTTGGCTAATACAAACATTCACACTGAAGACATTAGGCTGCATACCTGAAGCTGCCGCAGGATGTTTTCTATGGGTTGGACCTGATATTTACTGCAACTTTGCTGATAGGCTTCAATTACATCAGTTAGGGTGAAACAGCTTTTGTCTAAAATGAATAGAAAGACATAGACATTCTTGAACACTTTTATATTACTCTAGGAAAACGTTAAAAAAAACAACTCAAATTAACCTATGAAATGTTTGTTATCTACCTGCTTTCATGAAATACTGGTACAAATTTTAGTAAGCTGTTTGTCCTATATTGATCAGTCCTATGAGTGATATTTAGACAAATGTGCACTTAAAAAACAGCTCACCTGTTCTGTCTGCATGTTCGGCAAAACCGGAAACTATCTGTTCATCAGGAGGGAAAGACACATTTTTTCCTGTTTTCTTTCTCTTCTTCTGCTTTTTGTCAGGGTTCTCTGTGTTTTCCTCACCACTATCACTGCAGCGTGTCATCACAGCAAGAAGGTAAAGAACAAAACGTATAGTCAGTTTAGCTCAGTCAAGGTAAAAGACCATGACATGAAATAGGAAACTGAAGTTTTCTTGATTCAAAAGGGGTGATCGAAACAAGCAGAGCTCTTCTAACTGCTTTCTCTGCTCTGTGGCACCTGGAAAGACAATTCTCTGAAGAACCAATATCTTATTCATGAGTTGTGCTGCGGGTTGCAGGTGATACTCAATATGTTTGTATCAAATGACACATTCAAAGCAGACAAGATCCACAACATTTACATTGCTATCTAAATTCGGCATTTGCCACAACATTCAGTAGGTGGGCTGGTAAGGTGAAGGTAGTTTTTTTGTTCTGTTTCAGTATGAGAAAAGCATAAGACATACTGATGAAGACTTTTTTAATTCTACAAAGGAACAGCGCTGAACAAAAACTTATCTGATCTTACTCTTTTTCAACTTTTGCTGGTAATGTTCTTGTGTATAAATAAAACGGTGGATATACAATAAATCAACAATTTCAAAAGGGATTTCAAAATCTGTTCTGTTCAGCAGATAGCCCAAAGAGTCAAAAACATGTACTCAGATCTTAAATATGGTAAATGTGCAAAACACATACGTCTTATTTATTTCTTAATATTTTTTTTTTATAAAATAGTCCCAAAGTGTAAGAACAAGGTTTTAACTAAATTAAAGCTATTGTTGATCTTGAGGTGCATTAGTGTTTCAGTTTAAAAACAGGGCCAATAAGGAATACACGTTTTGAAACATTGGTAACTTTTTTGTTTTTGTTTTTCATCTACAAAAAAGAGGGTTTAATTTTCTAGGGTTTTAGGGTTATTTTATGGATGGATACATGGATGGATGGATGGATCATTTATTTATCAGGCTCCTCTCCTATGGAACCCACAAGCACTTTTACCCCGTGAGGCAGACACCCGGTATACATTTAAGGCTAGACTTGAAACTTTCCTTTTTGATAAAACCTATTGTTAGAGTGGTAAAGCTTTTGCTAAGCTATCTCTATAGTTATGCTGCTATAAGCTTAAATTGCTGGAGGACATAGGTGACCTCTTTTCATGATTCTTTTTCATTCTATTTCTATTATCCCAATTTGAAGTATTTGTAAGTTCACTCTCTAAAGTTAGGCTCTCTCTTCTCATCATAGTAGCTTAATCTGGTCTGTTCCTGTTTTGCTGTGACACCATCCTGGAGAGAAACATCAGCCATGAGGCTGCCATTAACACCTTTGTTTATAGATATCGGAGCTCGGCCTGTTTTAAGCTTAGTGATATTTCTCTTACTGAGACTAACTGTATGTGCTCTCTTTCATTCTCTGACATGAACACTTGCTTTATATAGTGTCTTGAGATGACAGGTGTTGTCAATTGGTGCAATATAAATTAACTGAATTGAATGGAATAGATAGTGCCCTACAATCATATTTTCAGCAATTGTTTTATTCAATTATCTTTTCATTTGACCTACTATATCTTTTTGTGTGATATACGTTCAAAATTATTAATGATATTTAAACCGAACGTAATAATCTTAATCCAAATACACAGGTCTTTGTGTTTTGTTTTTAGTAATTTCAACTCTATCTTAAAGGCTTCTTTAGTTATTTTGCGGGACTGGTGTGGCTCAATTTTAACCCGGAGCCAGAGTTTCCGAGCTCGTTTGTTAACCTTGAACGCAGCTTTACGCTCTGACTATTACGCGTCCTGTCTGACCAATAGAATAGCAGAAAACCGTGACGCTGCTTCCTGAGCGGTAGTTTTGCTGCTGCTCGTTCTTTAAACAAATTTAACCAACGACCCGCTTCAAACAACGCATTGACGGTATGCATTGTTATCTTTATCATTGTGAACGAGTATTTTAATGGGTAACCGATGTCTAAATCAAGCGATCTTTAAATAGCTCCCCCGGAAGTGAGACTGCGCAGTTAGCATTAAGCTAACCGGCATTTGTGTCGGTTTGATTTAAGTTCCTGCGGCTCATAGGGTGTTTTAAAGTAGCTTATGTTGCACAAAGATTCTTATAAATGACAGAAAGGAGCCAGTGGAATATTAGAGAACTGGGTTTGGGTGTCCGGGTTTTGATTCTTCTTACATTACTTCTCAACGTCCCTGTTTTTAACTGCGTTTTACCACTATGAGTAGTTAGAATGGTTGATGTACTTATTAAGATGATGTGATGTCAAAAGTTTTCCTGTAAGAAATGAAGCCAGCAGCAGTCAGGCTAGAACATTTGATTTTCTTTCTTCGTCTTGATATGTAAATGTTTAATTACATGTCAAATACACACAGGCAGTTAAAGTAAAAAAAAAAAAAGAATAAACTTAACTTTTACCCTATCACTTTTCCTTTGAATGTCTCAACTACTGCTAATCTTCTTTCATAAAGGATGCTGCAGTGTTTCTGTATTGGGGAAATAATTCAAGGAGCTTTACACGTTTTCATCCTGTGAACCTAAATGCTTTCAGATCACCATGTTTCCCTGCTGGAAATTATTAAACTCTATGATCACTAACACTTCTCCTCTTATAATGTCAGTTTCCATTCCAACTATGATCTGCAAGGTCATTTTAAAGTTTGCCATTCTAGAGGACATGTTCTATTTTTTTCCATCAGGAAAAGCTATCAGCTATTTAGGTCATTGATGCTGGGTGAAGCTGGCCAATCAGAGAGATGAGCTTCCACTTTATAGCTTTAAAAAAAATGTGATCTTTGTTATTTGAAGCTAGAATTATCTCTTACAGTCCTGACCATTCGTTTCAGATGCCCCCTAAATCCAAGGCTGCAGGGAAAGGAAGAGCCCCTGCTAAACGGAAGCTGGCAGAGGAGTTCCCACCTGGAGAAGTCCTGCAAGATAATGCAAAGAAGTCCTGGAAGCTGGGAGCTCCGATCGGCAAAGGAGGCTTCGGCCTCATATACTTGGGTATCAGTTCTCCAAAAATGCCTTTAGTTGTCCCGCTCTGTTTGCTTGACTTTATGTGTTTTGGTTAGACATTTGGAAACATTTCAGTGCACTTGTAGATTTTTGAAACCCTTTGCTTTTATTTTTAACAGCTGAACAGAACTCAGAGAAACCTGTTGGGCCGGATGCTCGCTATGTCATCAAAGTGGTGAGACTGATTATGGTTGCATTGTTCAGATGTTTACATGTATTGTACAACATCAACGACTTCCAAAGAACTTCCTCGGGAATGGAAAAGCAGGAATTATCATCAAATTTTATTTTCTGTTTGTATTTAATTTTGTTCTTGTTAGAAATGAATTACCATACTAGTAATGTGGAGTGAGTCTTTTAACTTCAGCTGAACTGATCTACTGTAAGCACCAGTGTAATCTGCCAACAGTTGGAAAAAAAACAGTTTTGCTATTCTTAGAAGATAACCATTTGGCCAATTTGAATTGAACTGATTAAATCTGTTTTCTCAGCGTCAGACTAGTGCTGCTTTGATGTTGGAGTTGAAATTTCTGTGTTTTAACTTGGAAAAAAGATTGTTCAACATCTGAGCATTTGCTCTTGAAGATATATATATCTCAATGTCTACACATCAAGCGTGATGGAACCTGTTTTAAAAAAACAAGGGATCATGGGATTTGTTCCAGTGAAGCAAGCTTTAGGCCCCTCATTATTTGCTATGTGGTTCCTATGCAACCACCTGACACTGTTTTACATTACTGAGCAGAAGGAAGACAGTTTATCACAGATTCAAGGTTAGAATTTCTTGCGTAATGTTTCCATTGCAACAGATCAAAACCTCAACGCAGAATTTAGCAGCTCGGAATCTAAAGCCAAAGGTTTTTAGCTACGAAGTGTTAAATGCCAGGATGAGAATGAGTTTCTTCTCCAAGTGGGGAAAAAGCTATCAGCTTATGGTTGATAAGTCAAAGGACAACAGAGCAGGAGCGTGAGAAGGGAATCAAAGCGGTGCTGCAATGATGTGGATCCTGAAGAGAGAGCTGAACTTAACTGCAGGTTTCCTTACATTGTCTGGAAATGTGCTGGATTTCATTCAAGCCTTTTTGCAGGTCTGAATAATTACTAATACCTATATATTTTTCCAGACTATGATCCTTATTGTATTGTCTGTTTCTGCATCGATAAAACACCCTCATAATGAATATAGGAGTCTCATTACTTTGAATTATATGATCTAGGTTCTGCAGCCTTTAGCATATAGAGTAACTATGGTTAGGGAATCTGTCTCTTTCATTATTAACTGTAGCAAACATGTAATAATGAAAGTTAAACCGGTCCTTAAGCCTCATGCATGAACATTCCGGTTGTTTATGTTGAGAGATCCTTTTCATCAGTATAAGTACAGAAAATTAGAGCACCATTTTTTTTCTTGTGTGTGTTCAATATTTGGACCAACTGTGGGTGTTGTTTTGTCCACAGGAGCCACATGAAAATGGACCGCTCTTCTCCGAGCTGCACTTCTACATGAGAGCTGCCAAGCCTGATATCAGTAAGTCGCATCATCATCATCCATCAGCTCCCACAGCTAGTCTTGTGATCAGAACACAGAGTGCGTCTCTGCAGCAGGCCAAACAAATAAAACCAAGGCAACTTTCTTAATTAAAACCACCGTGTTGCTGCAGAGAGTTCCTCTGAGGGGGGGTGGGGGGATGGAGCTCTCCTGGCCCTCGGGCCACTGCTCTGCATTTTGTATAATAACAATCCAAATGTCAATCTCCCCTGACAATTAACTGCTATATTACTAAGGAAACAAATGCTCATCTTTTATTCATGTGGGACTCTTGCATTGTTGGTAAATATTTGTCCCAGCAGCAGATTAGCTCCTGGCCGCGCTGGACTAACAACCCTCACTCACAATGCACACAACTGTAATCTCATGGCTCTCCTACATCAGCAGTCACAGTTTCTTCTGGAAGTTCGAGCAGCCAAACCGTCTCTGATTTAAATGTTTCCTTTTGTTCTGCAGTTCAGAGCTGGTTGAAGTCTAAGAGGCCAAAGCATCTGGGAGTTCCCCGGTACTGGGGCTCAGGTCAGCATGTGAAGGGTGACAAAAAGTAAGTATTTGAAATATGTTTATTGTTATGTTGCCAGGATATATTTTGAGTTTGAAACCCAAAGTTTTCTATAAAAAAAAAACAAACAAACAATGAAAGTGGTAACATCATTTGGTGGTTGTTGAGGAAGCACATTCAGTAAAATCTGACTTGATCTAAGATGTTTATTATATAAGACTTGAACCAAAATGAAGATAAAGTAAAAGTGTTGAATCAATGCAGAAATGTGTACGCTGAAGATCAAATTGTATTATTTCGGGGGGGGTTGCTAAAATACTTTAACATTGAATGATGTCTGCGTTCGGTGTTTGCTTTGTTGTTCCTCGTAGGTATCGCTTCATGGTGATCGATAGGCTTGGAACTGACCTGCAGAAGAAGTTTGAAGAATGTGGAAAGAGATTTCCCAGGAAACTGGTCCTGCAGCTCGGCCTTAGACTGGTTGGTCATCAGTTACTT
>NW_015150985.1:373089-383539 GCF_000732505.1 Cyprinodon variegatus | reverse complement strand
ACATGCCTAAATGCACTGAGTTGCCGCCATGTGATTGGCTGCTTAGAAATTAAGTGTTAACGTTCAACAGGTGTACCTAATAAAGTGGCCGGTGAGTGTATGTAATATATCTTTTTATTTTATTTTTAATGAAACATAGGTCAGGAAAAACAAAAGATGAATTTTATTTGTTAGGAAACAATTGCAGATTCAATTTGTAAGCCATATGGCCCAGCTTTACTCTTCCCATGTCTGTCTTCCAGATTGGCTCATCCTGTCTTTAGATTTTTTTTTCCCTTTTCGCATCATCTGTCAAAAACAGTGATGATTCCTATGTTTGATGGAGAAGGGCTGTCTGTCATTCCGCTGCGCCATGACAAGTAATACAACAAACACAAAAATGCTAGCTAAAGTCAGGAACAGTGTTTTTACTCCAACTTTTAAGAACCCTGACATGTATTCACAAGTAGACCGTCTGTTTCCCCGGGCCTCTTAATCAGATAGATTATTGTATATTCAGCTAATTAGTATCTTGTCTTTATACATAATTTTTGCTGTTCTCTATATATTGTCCTGTTCACTGTTAATTATACCGTACCTGCCTTTTGACAGTGACAAAAAAACCTTGTTTTGTGCTAATGCCGATATATTTACATTTATGCTTAAAGCTGATGAGTTAATTGATGTGCATTTTCCTGATTCAATGAATTAAAAAAAATTAAATGTGAAGCCGGTGGGAATGAAGTGGGTAGTTTTAAAAAGCTAATTCTCACATGGCACACATTTAATCATGAAACATTATTATTTTCTTTCTTAATTGCTTATTAAGTAGCAATAGACAACACACATCTGTAGACAAAGAATACCATATTATTTGTTTCATCTCAGTCCCAAAAATTGGGATTGTTGATCAACCTTTGATTTTTTTTTTTTCCAGGAAATGTTTTTTTGTTGTACAGCTGAGATAAATCTTCAAGTTTTTAACATCCGTTAAGGGATGTAGCCAAACTCTAAAGACCCTGCTTGAGTTTGTTCCTTAGCAAAACACTTTCAAGCAGCAGTTACCACAGTAACCTGCATCATGACAGAGTAAAACTTGAGTTATCTCGATAAGTGATCTTGCTGTTTTCTTGCAGCTGCTATCCTGGCTCTTTAAAGCTGTGATTTTTTTCTCATGGTTTATTACAGCATTTCAATTTGTCTTTTTTATAATAAAAAGGAACAAAAATATCCCTCTTTTATCCCACAACGGGGGCATTTTCCCTTTAAGTTTAACCCATTCCTTTAGGGAGCAGTGGGCTGTCACACTGATTAACGCACAGAGAACCATCTGGAGTTAAGGACCCAGAGTGACGGTCTTAGTTCTGTTTAAACCGGCGGCCTTTCAGCCTCTGGTCCTGCACTGCAAAAACGATCTAGAAAAAAGTCAAAATGTCTTAAATTAAGGGTATTTACCCTTAATTTGCATAGGTACATAAGATGATTTGCCAATGGAATGAGTTTTTTTACTCTTAAAATAAGGTAATTAGATAATGTACAATTGAAATAAGACAAAGAAATACTTTTTTTCTTATTTTAAATATAAATTGTTCTGTTCCGTTGGCAAATTGTCTCACTTACCTCCTCAATTCAAGAAAAAATTGCATTTATATTAAGAAAATAATGACAAGTGTGCTCTCCATCCACTAAGCTGCTGCTCCCACATAATCTAGATTCAACAAGCAAACAAAGACGCAGTGAAAGAAACTGATTGACTTCCTGCTGCGTTGCAATGCTCCTTTCTGCTCACATGTTATCACTGATAGCTTTATCTATGTCTCTTTTTAGCTGGATACTCTGGAGTTCATCCATGAGCATGAGTACGTCCACGCTGACATCAAAGCGTCAAACCTGATGTTGAGTCACAGCGATCCCAACCAGGTCAGTGCCAGTAACACCAGCATGCTGTGGGTTCCAGATCGGTTTCATTGTTGAGAATCAGTTTCTCTATTGCCGCAGGGATGATTGTTTTTATTTTTATTTTTATTGTTACACACTAAAACTACTTCATTAGACCCAATTAAGGCCTGCAGAGCCAGTTTGTGTGTGTGAGATTAAAAAGAAGCGGCTTTGAGCTTTTTCCAGCAAACAAGGTGGGGGTGGGGGAAAATATTTAATTTGGAGATTAATAATGTATCACTGGTGTTGTTATTAAAGAGCTATTTATAAATGACAATTTAAAAATCAGCCCTGCGGGATTTCAGCATCATGTAGAGTGGCTGTTTAGATTTTTTTTATGCTCTTAAATCTGTCTATTCTGAGCTGCAGGGTTATTACTATTTTCCTTTAATAATACACTGATGGTATGTCCTTCTAAAAGCTTAATGTTTGTGATGTTTGTTGGTTTGTGTTTCTTTATTGTCTTTCTGAGAGCTGACCACAGGTCTAAAGCATTACTCTTCTGATCTACTTTGCCCTTGTGACATTGTGCTCCATTATACTGAAAAATCCTCAGATTGTTCCCTAATTGATTAAAAAAAAATCCATTTGTGTGTAGCAGCGTTCTTTGGCAGAGTTGCAGGGAAACCTGACCCTTACTGTAGAAGAATCATCACCTCACCTGGATTATATTAAATTCTTACCAGTTGGTTTCATGCAAGGCTGACGGAAACTGTCACCTTCTCTTCCTCCAGGAAAATCATAACAATAAAGGACTTCACCAATCATCTGATTTGATTCTTATATGTGTCACAATCCCGTTCCTCTGTAATCAAAAAGGTCTTAACATCACTGATTCCCACCCATTTCCAATGCTTAGCAGGCAATACAGCAGACTTGAGGAAGAGACACTTACCTGAGCTTTCAGGATTTGATGGACATCCTGTATGTTGCTGTGCTGTAGCTAAACATTGGGAAAACTAACCTTCAGTTGCAGCAGCTTTACATATGAGAAGTTAAACAAATGCAAAGTGATTATGGTAAAAGTGCCGCAATAAAAGAAAAACATACAATGTCCACTCTCAGACCAATACCAATTAGATTCACCTTAATGAATAAATGAAGAGGAATTTATTTCAGACAATTTCAGACAGACAATTTGACAAACAACAATAATTGAATCAACCAAATACACACATAAAAATGCTAGTTCACATCAACCAAACCAAACACCAATTTCCAAACTAACTAAATTCACCTGAACATAAATAGATACAAAAACCCTCCACCAAATAAACCTGTACAGTAGGTATAGAAATGACATTGATTAATGTAAATTGTCTGAAAAGGGGCATGAAGAAGTTTAACTTATTATTTATACCCCTTATCCCTCTATTTGCACGTAATTTAACTTAAAGTATTGTAACCTTCCTGCTTGGACCTCTGTGGCCTTCAGAACGGCCTTCATTCTTTGGTTCTTATGTTAAGAACATGTTGGGAACGTTTTCCAATGATTTTAGCTCAGTTTGACAAATAATCCACATCCATGATGAAAAGTCCTGTTTTATGTATCCTTAAATTACTGTGAATGGAGATCAGGTGACTGGAGGTCAGAGGAGAGCAGTGACATTTTTGTTATCTTGAGACCACAGTCTTTAAAGTTGGTCTTGCCAAATGATGAACCGATTATCTGAATATTGAGGCTTAAATCAAGGCTCTTCTTGGTAGAAAGTGCTTTTGTTAAATGTTTTCTGTTTCCTGTTCTCAGGTGAAAGGAGTGAAACTTGTGGTTTTAGCTGTTGTAGCCTTTCTGTTTCAAGGCTCGCTGTACTGTATTTTGGTTCCTCTTATCTTAAACCCAATGGTTACTGGATCAGTTGTCTTTTTTTAATTTCGTCTTTGAAATCAACAAGAAATTTTCTATCAGGCAAATGTAGCTATTGTTTTCCCTTTTTTCTACCATTTTGTAAACTCAAGAGATAATTATAATCCCGGTAGATAATCCTCAGACCAGTCTGCCTGGTACCAGCCACCATTCTTCTCTTTTGTCCCTGTTTATTTTGCTAATTTCTCATGTTTATGTTAGCAAGCAATAAAATGGAAATGTCAACAACTTTGATTCATGTTGTAGGATTTGTTGCTGTTGTATATTGGAAGATTGAGGGATGGAAATACGTCAGAATATTCCCAGCCTCCTTTTCTTCTGTTTTGGTTTGACTGTTGTAGCCAAAACTAGAAAACTGGTCAACTTTATCCCGCTACACGCTGACATATCTTCAACTCATTGACATCTTCGATTAGATGATCTTAACGTGTGAAAATCAACTTGCTATCTTGCAGGTTTATTTGGTTGATTACGGACTGGCTTACAGGTACGCTCCTGAGGGTCGCCTCAAAGAGTACAAAGAAGATCCAAAGAAATGTCACGACGGAACCATTGAATTCACCAGCATCGACGCCCACAAAGGAGCATGTAGGTCCAAACCACTGAAATCTGCTTGATCCAATGTTTTTAGATTCTCCTTTATTTACTGTGTGCAATAACATTATTCCACTGTTAATCTCAGCAGTATATTATATGATCAGCAGGTTGTTAATGAAATCAAAAGTGGGTTGCACTCTGTTATTACATTTATGGATCAGTGATTGGTAATTCAAGGGATGATGTGTCCAAGCCTGTGTGTTAAAGGAAGAGGATTCCTTGGAATCGGATTAATATTGATCCCCTGATGGGAAAACAAAGTAAATAAGTGGATTTAAGCAGCCCATTATTATATCAGGCAGGATTTATTGTATTTCTTTCAGCTGTTCCTGGTGTGACTGAACCTTTTTCTTATGGCTGCAGCTCCCTGCAGACGCAGCGACCTGGAGATCCTCGGTTACTGTATGGTCCAGTGGCTCTGTGGTCGGCTCCCCTGGGAAGACCGACTGCAGGATCCTCTGTACGTCAGGGACTCCAAGATCAGGTGGGACTGAAACGCCAGAGGGCGAAATCATAAAGCCGAGCTGGTTTTCAAAAACTTTTAAAAGTGTCTTAAATGTTTTTGGTTTACAGGAGTCAGGAGAACATCTCAGAGTTTTTGTCCCAGTGTTTCTCTGCTCAGGACAAACCAGGTAGTTGCTTTTTTTAAAAAGGAAATCAGTTGCTAAATGCAAACTCAGATGAGTTTAAAACAAAAATATACCAGAAGTTTATTGAAAAGCACAAAATAGTTGGTTTGGTGTTTGTTGTGAAAGTCAGTCAGTTTCTTTGACCTGAAGCTCAAGAGATCTAATGATGTTGCCTTTTATCTCTGTACAATTAAAGCTAATACAGGTGTGGTTTGATTCTAGATGAGATCCAGAGGTTCATGGAGGAGGTGAAGTCTCTAGGCTACCAAGATAAACCTCAGTATGAGAGGCTGCGATCCATCCTGCAGAACGGGCTGAGGAGCATCCAGGCGGAAGATGACAGCCAGCTGGAGTTCACACCTCTCAGTGGAGTGCCAGCACTTCCTGCCAAGGTCAACACACCCACACACACGCATACACATCCTTAGCCTTTCAGATATCAGCTCATTATCAGCCAGATATCCGTCTTCTTTTAAAACCAGCTTCCTGGAGTCCCGTAACAATCCCCATCATGTATTTTTATAAACCTTTTTATTGTTGTTGCAGCGATTGTTCTTTGCTCTTTGTTTCTGTGTCACTCTCACTCTTTGTGCATATGGAAGATACCAACAGGGACCAGTGTTTCCAGCCAAAAGGTTGCCGGGTCTCTGCGCTGGTTATTGTATGTAATTATCCTGCCAATCTGTTCACCTCAGCGGGCGCTGCATAGCCATTGTTAGGCATCACATCGAAGAAATGGGAAAGAGGAGTTATTGAGAGAAATGATGGCCCGCTGATGGATCAGAATCATGATTTCTGTCATCTGTCCATTCAGATCCAGAGGCTCATGGGGCCTTAACAGTGTTTAAATGACCAGAAATGAATTAAAATTCCTGACAAATTAGAAATTATAAACTAGAACAAAAGCCAAGGTTTGAAGCAGTGGAATAAAACGGTAGAAAACTTACTAATCTGTATTTTACAATAGGATTCTGCACATATTAAAGTTAGGCTGAGTTAAAGATAAAAGGTGCTGGACATTTCTATCCTTACAACTTTTTAATGAGTTGTAACGAAACCTTTAGATCAAACTAGACCGACTTTTTGATTTTTTTTTTTTCTCCTGTTCTTTTCTGATATAGAAGGCGACTAAGAGGAAGAAAGGAGCAGACAAAACGGAGAGCGACCCTGATGGAAGTCCAAACAAGAAAACGAAGCCCTCGAAGAAAAAAGGTTGGTTTCTGACTATAAATATATAATGCTTTGGAATTGTACCTTTTCAGTGCGTTATGGAATGTTTTTTTCCCCATTTTCCTCCCGCAGTGTTAAATGGAGTGAACAAAAGTTCCAAGGCTGCTCCCAGACCCCGGAAGATCATCAGCCCCGTGAAGCAGGGTGAACACCGTTCTAAAATGGTAGAGATGGCCACCCAGACATCACCCGCACTTGCTCTGCGATCCAGAAGAGGACATAAAGTCAACACCTAAATGTCCATTTGTTTCCACACTCCTCACTCCTCTTCCTGCTTTTTGTTTCTACCAGTTCTTATACACTGACCCTTTTTTATGCTGTCATACTCTGCTGTTAATTTTTTTTTTTGTCCAAAGCTAGAGCTTAAATAAAGAGGAAATAACTTAATATTTTTGATTATTTTCACTTTTGGTTACATTCAGCATTTTTTTTCTTCTATTTTTATTTTAAAAAGTGTTTTAAACTGATTAAAGGTTTAATCAAAATGTGCAGCATTCTTCCTGTTGAGGTCACTGTTCCAGGTCACTGGATGGTCTAAGGTAATATCTGGCCTGCCCTTATCATGGCCTAATAAAATGTCTCATGCAGCAGCTGATGGACAGATTTAGTTTCAGAGGTTTTGCTTAAACTCAAAAAGGAGATTTGTTTATAACAAATAAGAAAATCCCCACTGAAGTCATTCTTTAGGTTAAAAACAAAACTAAACATGTCAGTGAGACAAAAATACTTTAGCTGTTAAACAAATGACCCATTTACACTCATAGAAAATATTTATTCATCAATAATGGTTATGGACCAGCTCCCTGGTCAGCAGTCTTCTAGATGTACTCTGTCGCCAGCCCCTTCTAAAGTTCTGATGAAGCTGTTACCCGGGAGACAACATAATGCCAGAACTTTTCATCTTCCTGTCTGTGTCTCATATTTGACAGAAAGATGTCAGAGACTCTTGTCGGATAATCTGAGTTCTGTCTCCATCACAGCAAGCGCACGTTAACATTTCACACTTGGGATGTTGCTGACAAGCTGTCCATTTTCCCCTCATCTGTCTCCTGTCCTCAAGCCCCTACCTCTCTCATTAACTCCCAACAGGCTACCTCCCCATGGAGGTAGACATCTTCACTAATGTTGGTTGCGTGAAGGCCCTCAGGGGGCCCCTGCAGCGGCTGGTGGCTAGCTATTGATTGTTGCAGCCTCCCCAGGAGTAAAGAGCCCCTTCAACCCCCTCCTACACTTTGACCTCAGGACCGTCACAGCTATGGGTCCACAGTAGGGGGCAGCAGTACATAATGACAGTAAATGGATGTTCCAGAGTGGGGGGCAGGGATGGAAAAGAGGATGAAGGGCCTGGCTAATTCATGGGGGGGGTCTTACCTGAGCGCCCTCTGCGGTTGGCCTGCTATGGGCAAGCCGGCCGAGCATGAAAACCTCGCAGCAGTCGACTAACCGCTGCTCTCATGATACGGATGCCCACCCTCCCCAGGCCAGAACTCGATAACAGTTTCCCCAGCCAGTGGGTTTCTGTGTTTGTGACAATTGCCAGTGTTTTCTACAGTAGTGGGGGTCAAAACATTAAAGACAAAGAACTGTTTGGATTTTTACAGCCAACCGTTAAAATTGATGTAATCTCATAGATCTCTCCAGTTTAAAAACCAACCCATGTTGTGCAATAACACAGTGATGGACAAGATCTGTACCTTTCACATAGTGGATTAATGCAATACCCAGAAGGGGCTTTAACCTGCGTTTCTTGTTACGGTAGTTCATCTCCTTTTCTGTAAGTTTATCCTGGATTCTAGTTTTTTCTTAGTTTTATTTTTTTGTTTTGTCTAGGTTTTTCTTGGCTCTTTATTCTGGTTTTCAAATGCTGGGTTAAAGGCTTAATCAAGATTAACCCAGTTATTTTTCATTTTGGTTTTATTGGTGATTTATGTGTTCTTATTCGTAATATCCGACTTTTATTCTAGTTTTATGATTTTTTTGATCCAGATTTTATGCCTATAGTTTTCTTAATCATATCCCACATTTGATAGTTTTATCATTCTGATTAATTCTGTCATACTGTAACTTTTTATCTAGATTACATTTATCTGATTGTTTTCTGTTTTTTTTTGTTGTTGTTTTTATTTAGTCCTGGATTCCAATCTGGTTAGTCCTGTTTTTTTTTTTTTTTTTTTTTTTTTTTTTTTTTTCATTTTGTATAGTTTTCTATACTTTTGAACAGTTTATTCTAGTTATTTTCAAAATTGGTATAGGTTGTATCTTGGGTCCATTGTCAATTCTTATTTTGGCCTTCCTTCTTTAGGGTTTGACCTGGTTTGATCCAGTTTTTATCCCATTTTAAACCCAATATAACCCTAGGTTTTTAATTTATTTATTTTTATTATACTTTGTTCAGATTTTATTGAGGATAGAGTTGTGCTTAAAAGTTTATATACCCTTCCATTAAAGACAGGGGAAAAAACAGCTATTAGTAAATTTATTTTGAAATTTAAAAAAGTAATAATAAATAAAAATGATTAAAAAAAAATAGAAATAATGACATTGATTTTGAATATATATACTCATCTCATACTCGGGTGTATCAGTTTTCTGTCATGTTCAGGAAATATTCAGTCCACACCTGCTGATACGCTCATTGGTTCACTGTTCATGAGCAAGGCACTTTAATTTGTCTGCGACAGGTTGCTTTTTAAGATTTCTTTTTTTTTTTTTTTTTACAAAAATTCAAAAGTCACTCTAATTTTTCTAAATGATCAATTCATAAATATTTAATAATTTTATGTGTTATTTGAATTTGAAGTGTGAATGTATCATTTAATGGGATGGTGTTTAAACATTCAAGCACAACTGTAAGTCACAGATAGAAAAGCAACTGTTGCTCTCGCAATTATGGAAGGGTTGTAGCCGTTTACAAATGCATCATCTACAGTGTGTAAGAATTAACGGCTGCTGCTAGCATTTCCTGGATTGGACATGCTAACCAATGAATAAAAAGTTAATAGATAGAACTCAAACCCATAATCTTAAGTATGCATGTTACAGTTCAAGACCAGACATTGTTGTTTAGAAGGGTTAAACAATATAGCAACAAAGCTTTTATGTGTAGAGTTGCTCCTAGATGTACCACAAGACTTAAATGTATAGAGGGCAATCTTTTATTTCTGGGTGGATCATCTATATAAGCAGTCCTCCTAATTGTCAATCATTCTAGTGATATGTTGACGTTAGGCCGTCTTATGTGTTTGCCCCCTTATCTATCTTTTTCTGCACTTTCAGCCAATATGTGTGGTGAGCTACGGTTTCAGATGGTCACTAAAGCAGAACTTTTTACAGCGGTTCTTTGAAAAATGGCCGAGGGTCATAAAAGAAAAAGGTGTCTATGAAGTGTATGAGAAGAAAAGAAAGACACCAGAAGAGTCAGATATATGCCAGGATGCTTTGCTTGGAGAGCTCTCTTCTCAAAGCATTATGGGATTTGCTGCCACAGTGGCCCGTTGTCACCATAGACTATTGCTAGCTGACAGTGGTGACTAATAACAGATGGCGCAGGCACCTCGCAGTGGAGGAGGAATTATGTAACCAACGGAGAGCAAAAAGCAGTGATCATCTGTCTGGATGGTCAGTTAACTGAGTTCACTATAAAGTCGACAATATAGTCCCCGTTCTATATAGTGGTTGAGGGATAGGGATTCAAGATCAGTAACTTTTAAACTTTCCGTAAAAATTAAAAAAAAAATATCCACTGGACTTGGTTTCCAAGATTTGAAGACGTTTCGCCACCTCTCCAGGAAGCTTTCTCAATTCAAATGTCTGGGTCCGCAGTGAGTTTGAGTCTTATATAGACATGGCCTTGTATCGCTTGGAAACATGCAAATGGTAACCGATTAATTGGTCGTTTGGTTCCATCGTTTGCCTGTAATATCTGAAACCTGTCTATGATTGTTAAGAGTCGTTCGTTAAGGAGGTATTGTTCACCGGCTGGAGCGAGTAGGTCCTTCGTTCCTGAACGTTCAACAGAACGTGCACATGGTTCTGTACACGTGAACAACAGGGTTTTGCATGTGCACTTTTTTTAAGTGGAGAGGGCAGGTGTTTTCAAAAATTGGTAAAAATCCTGAAAAATACCTTTAAGGAGCAATGTTGCTACAAACATTCCACCAGTAAAGCAAACAGTATTAGTGGAGTGCTGATTATTTAAGCTTTTTTGCAGCCA
>NW_015150985.1:347486-371674 GCF_000732505.1 Cyprinodon variegatus | reverse complement strand
TAAGGAGCAATGTTGCTACAAACATGCCACCAGTAAAGCAAACAGTATTTGTGGAGTGCTGATTATTTAAGCTTTTTTGCAGCCAATTTGCCTGGGCCAATGTATTGCAGAAGAAAATGTCTGATGGTGAAGCTTGGACCAAACTGGGAAACCATCATGATGATATTGAAACACAGCTGCAGCTACAACAAAACTGGTGACAAAGAAAACAATACAGCCTAGTCAAAGTCCAGGAGTTATTTTAATTGGGATGTTGCGGCTCTATATTAGAGCTGGCCAGATGCCTTGAATTATTTGTGCTTATGAAACCGGTTGTAGACACATCAGAAGACAATTTCATAAAAATGTATTCTGCTATGATTTCTCTTGCTATAAAAAAGTCAAAAATAAGTTTCAGGTAGCTTTAAAGTAGAAGCATGTAGTTGAGATAGCAAACTGAAACACTGAATCAGTAAATCATCTCATATTTCAGGATATTAAACTTGCTGAGCTGAGCTAACTTGTATTTTTTGACAATGTGGTGCCTGTTATGACTGGGATTAGATGTAAAAAGTCCACGAGAAGTCATTTTTCTTTTCATTTAGCTTTAATGTAAATCTTGCGCGGCACTTTGTCTTGCACACGTGAATAACGTGCTGTGTCAGTGGCCTCCTGCGTCGTACTGCTGCACTCTCCGGCTCTCCGATTGTCACAGCTTCAACAATAAATCTGCATTTCGCCCTCCTCCCGCTCCTCTGCCAAGTAACACACGCACATTTCATTTTTAGTCACTTTCCAACCCTGAAAAAAAAAACTTTCCAACAGTTGCAATCATCCACACCTCATTCTTTGCAAACTCCTGGATAAAAAGATGCAATGAGATTTCACTGTTGCACCATAATTTCAGTTCTCATTTTCCTTCTATTTCTTTGTCAAAAGCAACACAGATAAATGTGCACGCAGGTTCAATGTGTGGTTGCTGCGTGTGGCTGAAGTTACGCCACATTTGCCTTTTGAGTTGTGTGTAAATATTAGAAAGCAGCGGGTTGCTGGTGCATGGGAGAAGCCAGCCAAAGCAACAGCAGCACGCAGACGGGTATCCTTATCGGTTTTGTGTTCAGACTCCAGCGTGCTCCTGCTGTTTGTAATCTGCTGCTGCCGCTGTGAGCAAAACTGGACAGGCATTTATTGTCCCAGCAGGAGGACGCTTGACAAGAGAATGTTAAACACTCAGCTACCTGCAATTTTCACCAGGCGATAGTAGGCATGATAAAATATATACACATTTAATTTCAGATTTTTTTTTTTTTTCCAGGGTGAAGAAGCAGCAGTGAAATTGGAACTTGGAATATCTGGAGCCTGCTGCTGATCATTCAGATGGAGGCTCAACATCTTTCTTCAGATTATCCGCAGGAGGACACCTGGGGGCTTTCATACAGCTTATCATAGCACAAAGGGGTTTTTCTGGGTTGAACCTTGTCCACCAGGCTTGAAGATGATGAGAGCTAGCTCTTATTGCATTGAATCTAAAGTTCTAATGGCTAGGTAATGAAATCAATTTGCACACTGAAAGCATAAATTGGTCATCGCAGGCATGTGGCATTATCTGAACAGTATGGTAAGATATGTGGCAGTATATGATGAAGTGCAGTAACTTCCTGCACCACTTTCAGTGCAGTGAGGATCTAAGCACAAGTATCATGCTAGTGTGACCAGTCTTGCTTTATTTCGCAGAAAACCTCTTCTAAGTCATAAGATATAGTGCTTCTACTATTTAAAAAACCCCACCTGGTTTCACCTTTAATGCTCTGCCACACAGTTGCAAAATTATTCTTATGCATTAACTGTTTTTCATTTCTTGACATTGCGAAACTTAACGTGATGCAGATACAGTTCTCATCTGCAGGAATAGGGATAGAAAAGTTGTTAGGAGGGAAATGTAAACCTTGATACAGGATGAAAACCTTGCAAATCGGGGAGGATTTTATAGTTTTTTTCTGTAAAAAGATTGATGAATACAGAACACTACAACATATTTTGAGTGTTTCTATTCTTATTTTTCCTTGTGACTAATTTTTGGGTTTACAAACTACACTGTTTGCTGACTCACAGTGATACTCCAGTGTCTGTGAGACTATGAGAAGGACACGTCTATCATGCATCCAACCCACTCAGCACCATAACCAGTTTGGGCTCTGCAGACTGATCGTGAATCCAGTTCAAAGAGACATTGGTGACAGTGACTTAGTGGGAAGAGTAGTCATCTTGCACTCTGAATGTTGTGGGTTTGATTTAATCTTTCTTCTGCTACCCCTGGGTAAGGCATTTAACCTCAATCTTCATATTTGTGTATAAATATTATTGAATCCAACTGGATGAATGTGGCTAGTGTCAAGTACTTAGAGTGGTCGTTAAGACAAGCGCAACATAAATTCAGACCATTTACCATCGGGAGCAGTGAAAATCCTCAATTCATGGCATTGTTAAATTGGATCACAGCCAGTAATTGATGCCATGCTGACCAAGCCATTTGTAGGAAATAAACTTATGTGGACAAATTTATTAAGCAGCAGAGACCTCAGGCCCTGCAGCATCTATTAGTGGCTAATCAGGCGAGCTGTCTTACCCTAAGCTGCATCTCTAAATGAACATTACAGCAGAAAAACAAATATTAAAGTGTTTCTAAAAGGTCATGGCATTCTTTCATGTTCACAGCCGTGAAATCACTCAAAAGAAACATGATTGTCCCAATTTGCTCACATGAATCTTTCAAACGCTTTAGTTTCGTCACCATCAAAGAAAGCAGTGAAATATCACTTTAATCTCCTACCATGTTCCCCTCTACAGAAGCCTTTTATCTTCTGTCAGTCCCACAGACAGCATGTGTGTAGTGGGGGGTGTGCTCTGTCCTAGGGGAGCACACTCCTGTCCCCTGGATGTCTGGGAGAGACGACAGAGTCCGGCTGGTGGGCTGGCCGCAGGCGGAGTCCTCTCTGACCGGAGTGAAGGAGCTTGTTGGGGGTCCGTAGGGAGGTCATGCATGTTGAAAATACACCGAGGGCTGGTGGGAAGCCCCGGGCAAAGTCCCACACTAAGGCCATAAAACAATGTTGTGGTAAAAACGTTGGGTTCAGAGACATGAGAGTGGAGGTCAACTGGAGAGATAATAATGCATTTATGGTGGTATATGGAATTTGTGTTTGGAGATGGTAAAGACATTATCAGTCTGACAGGGGGAGGTTCATCCAAACCCTCAGGACCAGAGACTGAACCAGATAAACCCACTATTCATTAAAACAGACTAATTAAGTCTCATTTTCCCCAAAATTAAACATCCTGGCCCCATTGCTTTATTAAAAAAGGCTTTCTGGTTTAGTTGGTGTCTGTGTATTTAGAATATCCTCAGTCCTCCCTTAGCTATCTAATTCTTTTTCAACACACTAATCCACACCTGGCCTCAGCAATCCCCTCACAGAAATTAGCAATTTTAAATCTCCTTTATTCTTTTTAGTCATTTTTTCAAGTTTTCCTCTTGAATTACAATGCCTGTACCCTAAACCATTATTTTTAAACAGCCATCAGAAGCTTCAGTTTGTTATATTAGGATTTTTCTGACTGTCCAGGGCAACGTAATAACGTTTAAAAATCATGAAATTAGGGGGGGATTGTTTTTTCAAAAACTTTCTTGGCATGCTTTTAAATTCACAAAATAATTTGATTGGCTTATAGCACCAGCTTTTGTCACAGTTGCAGAAGTAAGTTTTAAACTATGTAACAGTAGTTATATTTGGCCCATTATGGTTCTTTTCTCTTTTTTTCTTAACTAATAAAAGAGCAGTGCCTTTAACAGCAGAAAGGTCTCGGCCACCCAGTTCTCTTATGTATAATGTCTATGCTGTGGCTTTAATTTAGGCATGATATATATTCACAGCACTCTTTTGTCACTAGCTTTGAACAGTTTCAAGACATATCACTACTGTCTCAAGGTTCTACAAACACAACATTCAAGACAAATTTGCAAAGTTGCAACAGATGCAACCAACCAACCAACCAACCAACCAACCAACCAACCATAACAAAGGTCCAGCAAGTTAATTTACTTTAAAGAAAAAATGTAGCAAAAAAGAGCTGATTAAAATAAGAACAAGGAAACATGGTGGGTACTCGACAATTTTAATGTTTGAAGATTTCAATAAAAGTGATTTCACCTCACTAATCAATAATTCACATCCATCATATTCCAACTGTTTTGTAGAGTAGTTAATAGATCATCTCTGCAACATTCAATTCAATTAGAATTTTTTTTTATCAAGTTGTTGTATATGTTAATAGTAGAGCTTTACTGTGGCTATTTGTTTTGCACCAGATCTGGAGAAGTCTTCTATTAAAGCCACCCTGTCATTTTTTTTAACAGCCTTTACAAAATAAATGCTCAGGGTTTTTCTACAATGTTCTTAATTTTATGAAGAATAATTTTATGTGAAATCCGGATCTAGAGGAACGGAGCCGGAGTTCTATCAGAACAGCAAATACTGTATCGTCAGATAGGCATACATTTTTTGTTATTATTGATTCATTTTTACGAATCTTATTTTAAATTTTCAGTGGGTATGGAAAGTATACCCATGCATGCACAGTGGAGAATTATTCCCTCATCAAATTTTTGAAGCAGTGTAACGACCAGCAAAAGCACAACAAAATTATTTTAAAAGAAAATCATCTTTGATTATTCTTGTTATTTCTTAGATGTAAAAACCAGACATAATTTTCAGAAGAAGTCTATAGATAAAACCATATCAGCCAATACACAGTGGGTACAGAAAGTATTTAGACCCCTTTAAATTTTTCACATTTTGTTTCATTGTAGCCATTTGCTAAAACCAAAAACATTTTTTTCTCAATAATGTGCACTTAACACCCCATCTTGACATAAAATAAAATTGATTGAAAAAGAAAAACTCGAAATATCACATTGTCATAAATATTCGGACCCTTTGCTCAGTATTGAAGCACCTTTTGAGCTAGTATGGCCATGAGTCCTCCTGGGAATGATGCAACAATTTTTTCACACCTGGATTTGAAGATTCTCTGCCATTCTTCCTTGCAGATCCTCTCCAGTGTCCATCAAGTTGGATGGTGAGCGTTGGTGGACAACCATTTTCAGGTCTCTCCAGGGATGCCAGTCAAGAAATGCCACAGAGTTGTTCCCAACCCACTCCTTTGTTATTTTAGCCGTGTGCTAAGGGTCATTGTCTTCTTGGAAGGTGAACCTTCGGTCCAGTCTGAGGTCCTGAGCACTCCAGAGGTTTTCTACAAGGATATCTCTGTACCATCTCTGTACTATCATCTTTCCTTCAATTGCAACCTGTCGTCCTGTCCCTGCAGCTGAAAAACACCCCCATAGCATGATGCTGCCACCACCATGTTTCACTGTTGGGATTGTATTGGGGAGGTGATGATCTGTGGCTGGTTTTCTCTACACATACAGCTTAGAATGAATGCCAAAAATATCTGTATTGGTCTCATTAGAACAGAGAATCTTCTTTCTCATAGTCTGGGAGTCCTGGGAGTGTTTTTTTGGCAAACTCTATGCGTCTTGCACTGAGGAGAAGCTTCCGTTGGGCCACTCTGCCATAAAGCACAGACTGGCCCAGGGCCGCAGTGATAGTTGACTTTGTGAAACTTTAACTCATCTCCCTACTGTATCTCTGGAGCTCAGCCACAGTGATCTTTGGGTTCTTCTTTACCTCTCTCACCAGCTCTTCTCCCACGATTGCTCACTTTGGCTGGATGGCCAGGTGTTGGAAGCGTTCTGGTCATCCCAAACTTCTTCCATTTAAGGATTATGGAGGCCACTGGTCTTAGGAACCTTGAGTGCTGCAGCAATTATTTTGTAACCTTGGCAAGATCCATGTCTTTGTTCCTGAGCTCTTTGGGCTGTTCATTCCTGTTTCCTCTAACATGCACTGTGATCTGTAAGGTCTTATATAGACAGGTGTGTGCCTTTTTCCTAATCAAGTCCAATCAGTTTAATTAAACTAATTCCTACTTGAGAACCATCTCAAGGAGGATCAGAAGAAATGGACAGCATGTGAGTTAAATATGAGAGTCACAGCAAAGGGTCTGAATACTCAAGACCATTTGGTATTTCATTTTTCTTTTTTAATACATTTGCAAAAATGTCTACATTTCTGTGTTTTTCTGTCAAGATGGGTGCTGACTGTACATTAATGATAATTCAAATACATTTTTTCGATTTTAGCCAATGGCTGCAATAAAACAAAGAGTGGGACATTTAAAGGGGTCTGAATAATTTCCGTACCCACTGTATATAGACTGATATGGTTTTATCAATAGAGGCTTATTTGTGTCTGGCGTTTTTTGACATCTAAGAAATAGCAGTTTAATCAAAGCTGGTTTTATTTCTAAAAGGTTAAGATAAATGTTTAAACTTTTTTTGCTTGTCGTTACACTGCTGCAAAAATTCATTGAGGGAATAATTCTCCGCCGTGCATTTGCACGCATGGGTATATTTTCCGTTACGACTGTAAATTTAAAATTTGAATTTGGTCAGATTTTGTTTTCCTGTTTAAAAACATAGAAAACATTGGCTGTGGTTTACATTATGACTCTGAATTTACCTTGGTTACATAAAAACTAATCGTATGCCGATCCGACAGGATACCGGCTTTCTTTATCATTTGCAGAATCCGAATTATTTGCTCGAATTCTGTAACCCGGGCAAATTAATTCAAGAGGAACCATTTTCAGGCATCATTTTTTCCAGTCTCCTTTAAAAGGCTACACTTAGATTAATATTTTCAGTTTGGTTGAAGCCTGTGTCATTAAGGCAATCTGCTTTTTATTATCATTAGCACAGTGGATGGATGCATTAAAATCCCTAAAAAGAACATCTTCATCACCATTTATACCAAAACATTTTACTGCTGTGTTTATCTAAGGAGTTTTAGAATTATTCTTATTGATTTGGTTGGGAGCATATCCCATGTTAATGTCTGCGACCTTAAATTGAAGTAACAGACTTTTGATTTCCTACTTTTTCCTGAAAAACACTTACTTATACCAACATGCTTAATTGATGTGCTTCGTTTTAAAAAGGCCGCATGTTCAGCTCTTGAAAATTAATCTCACAAAAACTCAAGTTCTTTTTTATTCTTGTATATTTTCCAATAGAATTATTTTAATCAATTGAATATATCTGTCTAAAAAATAAAGAGTCAATTCTGACCCTACAACTTCCCATTTTCATATGTGCTCCTAAATCTGGATCAGTCGGGAAGTTGTTTCTATGTTTTTGAACTGATGCATAATTTTGCAGGCTGTCTGATAAACAAGTAGAAGACAACAAAGTGTCATTTATCTGCACGCATCCATCAGCTCCAAACCCTGGATGGCAGATTTTAATCCAAGTTCCTACTTCGACTGGTTTCTTCACTCTGATGCTTCTGATCAACAGTAATTAAATGAGTGAGCTGCTTCCCCGGCCTGTAAAGCAGCTCTCCTGGGCCTGGTACTACACTCAAACCCAGCTCTGTGGATCCACAGACACAGCGCTGTGTGTGAGCGTGCTCGGACATGGAAGCAGTGGATTTGGGGAATACTTTTAATGAATGTTTTAACCTCAATATTTCCTCCTGAACATTCATGCATATCATGATCTAAGTTTGAGATGCAGGACTGATATTTATGATTTATTTATTGGAAAGGAAAAAAAATCATGATATTCATTGGGGGATTTTGTGACATTCAAGTGTTTTTGTGGCCTCAGAAATGTTATTTATTTATTTTTTTTCAGAATTATTTGGGAAGAAACATTGGAGTTAGAAACTCCCCCATCTACGTTTACATACAGAGCCCACATGGCTTGGAAATTGGCAGCATATGGGACTAATTGCATGTTACACAATTACCCCAAATGAATTGTTTGTGAAGACTTGACTGAGAGCTTCTCTTGGTAAAAAAGGATACCCATAATGGCACGAGATATTATAGGTTAACTGATGCACTGATATGGGTTCATTTAGTAAACCCAAGTGGGTCACATACTAAACACCCACTGTGAGCTTAGGCCTGATAACAAATGAAACTTTGCAAAAATGCATGTGGGCCCACATACATGTTTGTTGGGTCATTCCTATATTGTATCACTTTTTGATCTTTAATTCATTATTACTAAAACATAGATTTACCCTTATATTTATCCACCCATAGATGCAATAAATTACAGTTACTCTTGTTGTGTATCTTAACCATCAGAATCATTTTTCCTACATACTCTGAATTGAGGAAGACTAAGGATTGTTCAAAGTATATCAGGAACGAGAGTGGATATAAAACAAGTTTTTAATTGGCTCCATGTCCAATGGCAAATACACATGTTGTATTGGAAATAAAGGAAATATAAAACAGCTCTCAGTCACTCTCAATCTAGAGATAATTTAATACATATTCTTCTATTGAAAAGAGAGGGCAATAGAAAGATGAAATTTTGCGGCCCTTTGGATTAAGGCTCATGCAGCGGTCCATCCTAAATTTGCCAGAGAGCATCTAAATGAAAAGACTCAAGAGAAAGATCTGGACTGAGATGAGACCAAAATCAAGTTCTTTAGCACCAACTGAATCCTGCTGTTCCCACAACTGAGTCCTACTTAAAATCTGGAAAAGCAGCTTTGAACAGTGTCGTAATCTCATGAGATGTGTATAAAATACAGAAATAATTTATAAATGTTAGAATCATTAATATGTTCTCCACCTAGTTTTGTTTCACATTTTCCTTGGGCTTTAAAAAATGATTTTCCCTACATCAAAATTTCTCTTCTAGGGATATATTCAGTCTCTAGACTAAATCAAAACTACCATAGAATTAGATTTTACTTCTTTCTTACAGTAGCAAATCAAATGCTTAATTCCCCAATCATGTGAAAGTATTTTTCTCTTCATTAAATGCTTTTCTGATATACAGGTTGATAACATTTTTTTGGTTTAAATCCAGATCATTTGATTTCCTTTTACCTGAATGCCTTTTCAGTTGTCTATGTCTTTGACCCTGTCCTATATTCTATGTAGCTCTCATAGTCAAACAGATATTTTAAACATGGAAATCTACTCAAACGGCCCTTTTGTGACCTCTGACACAGCTCAGCTCCGTTTGCATCAAACCCGGAACCTCTGCATGCCACTCAGTGTGTATATAAGTGGGTTAGTGTGTATAAAAGGTCTACCTGCTAGTCACTGCTACCAGGCTCCCAAGGGTCAGTTGGAGCACAGGTCTCATGGAATGTCCTTTTTGAATGACATCCATATTTTCCCTAGCGTGGGAGAAGTAGGAGGGAGAGGGACAGTGATCTTCTGGATTTGAACTCCAACTTGACCCCTGACCTCACTCTCTCCAGCTCAGATATCAAAACACACGGCCATCTGCCCGTGACTGCAGGGCGAGTGCAGAGCATAGGGTTAATATCATACACTTAGGGAGCAGAATACAGACTGCAATTATCTGCTATTCTCACAGACAATTCTATTATTTGATCCTGGAGTCATGACAGATGGAAGGGGGCCAGTCACTTCCTCCGCTCCTCTCATTTTGCTATTCTACTACACTGCCATTCCTACGCTGCACGGAGTGGATGGGATATAATGTGGGAGAGGGCATGGCGAGACTGAGAAGGGCACAAGGGTGAGATGAAAAAAAGAAGGTGAAGAAGTGAAACCTAAGCCTTTTTCTCCTCCCTCTCTTCATCTGTCCATTCATCACAATGAGAAGAAAGTGCTCAGCAGCGATGGATAAAGACCAGAGCAGAAAACAGATGCTCTGGAAGGGGATACTGATTAAACGGATTCAGGGAATTTTTTTGAGAGTGATGATATTTTTTTTAAAATAAACATTTTTATTCCATTCAGACAGGTCTGACAAGCATTCCATCAGCTACAGTTGACACTGTTACATGTCTGTAAAAAGAAATGTTATTAGCCCTTTTTTGTCTTAAATAGCTATGACACAAAGCTCTAATATTTTTTTACCTGGGTTATGGGAATCCTGGGACCTTGGGTGCCTTTGGGTTTCATTGCCCAGAAAGGCCATAGACCATTTATCTAAATCACCCTTATAATATTTTTTAAAATTGTGGCACAAAGTAATCTACACCTTCAATCCCAGGGATGGTAGTAATAAGAACACACAATTGGCCTTACTCCTTCTCTCCCTTTAAAATAATATTTGGTATTTTCTTTCATTTCAGCAGATGACCACCTTTTAAGTTATGTATGTATAAAGCAGAGAAAATGTAATTATATTTTTATTTCATTTTAAATAAAAAAATAAGTCAGTCGAATAAAAACTTTTTCATTTTTAATAACTACTAAAAACTGATTAACTCACAGTTTGATTTTATTGCTTTAATAGAATGGTAATCTCAGATAACTTTAGGTAAAAAAAAAATATAGTTTTAGACAGGATTTTGTTTAGTAGAACCTGGACAGACCTGTTCATCTGTTTCAATCTGCATGTTTTCTAAGCCAAAACAAGGCTTTGTTTTTGGTCCACTCTATAAAGCCTCCAACTCAACGCTATTTCTGACATATTGAATTGTAAAAGCTTCCTGGATGGGAAGCGAAATGTCTTCATACTTGGAAACAAAGTCCAATGGATTGTTTTTTTTTTTTATCTTTTTTGGAAAGTTGAGTAGAACGCCAAAAAATAAAGCTAATCTCTCCACAGGTACAGAGATGAAAACGTGACCATTAAATTATAAGCGTATATAGACAATGAATATATAGACACATGAAGTTAACAATGACAGGTCACAAAGAGGATCACCAACAGCTTCTGCTTCCAAATCATGGTTTCACCACAACAACAAATTAAAACGCGTGGGAAACTCACGATGCCTGTCCAAGTAAATGCTGCCCTTACTAAAGCTGCTTTCCCCCTGAAACACTGTTTTTTTAGCAGGTCAAGTGAGTTGACCTGCTAATAATTTGTCTCCTTTCCCATTTGAGAAAAAAACTGTGTCCCCCGCCACTACATGTCTAGTGACACTGCGTTAGTGTTGATGATGTTGTCACTGGGACGAAATCAGGAAAGTAAGAGGGTACGTGTGATTTTTGTTTAGCTTCTTTTTCCACCGAATCTCTCTTGCCAGTGCTGCTCTACGTTTGTCGAATGCAAAGAGATGGTTTGGCTTGTTAATGTAGATGCGACCGGCGCAATTTTGTGACGAACATATGTGGCGCTTAAGGGTAGCACGTAAATTGGCCTGAAGACGCAGATCTAGTGTTCCCACTGTATGCCGATTGGAGGCGAGTCATTTCAAGAAAATTAAAATCTTCGTCTATTGCAGAGTTTTTTGAAGTGGGTCAAAACAGGTGATCAAGGCCATTTCTCAATATGTGTACTTGTGCATTCTCATGTGCTCATGTACTCGTGAAACGTCATCGGCCCTAGGAGTGTCCCGATTCAAAAGAACACAAGACTGAGAACGGACAAAGTCCCTGGATGTTGTTCACACCCCTCCCTCTTTACCGAGCATGCTTCAGAGCAGACTTGACCATTCATGAGATGGACAGCGGCTTCCAGTGGAGCGCTCACACAACATAAAATATTAAGCTCTATTATTAAGTTTTTTGTTTTTATTTATTTATTTATTTATTTTTTTGCTTTATTTGGCAACATTTTCATTTGATTTGTGTTTATCTGATTCTGTTAATTATTATCCCTCCACTAAATGAAAAAAGTATGAATTTATTATTATCTAGAGCCTATCAATAACAGGAGGTGAAATGCAGCACCAGACAAGCCGAGCGTGTGGTGATGTCATGAGTACGCTTCTGTTCCAATTGACACATATTTATGCCCTGTGCTCCCGTTCTCCCCAAATCCATACTTTTCTGCGTTCTTGTCAAGAATTCCCAACACAATTGCCCAGTCAGTTTAGCCTAGCTGCCAGACCAGCAGTTAAGAGGAGCTCACCCCCTCCAGAAAAACTTAGCTGATAAGCTGTGAAACTAACTGGGGACCACCAGCCATGAGGAAACGGTACAAAGAGGGTTGGGCAGAAGTCTTATGCAGAGAGGTATATCAGTGACCTGATGTACAAATGCTTAAACTGCTCCAGTGCATGTTGGACTGGGTTGCCCTCTGTCACTAGTCCTGTTCATAACCTTCATTGACAGGATGGCTAGGGGCAGCCAAGGGTATGGTTTGGCGACCAGAAGATCTTATCCCTGCTTTTTGTGGATGACATGGTTCTGCTGGCTCCCTCTGGCCAAGACTAACAGCCAGCGGGTGCTGCACCAGTCTGTTGTAATGAAAAGAGAGGTGAGCCAAAAGGCAAAGCTCTTAATTTACCCATCGGATGGTGACAGATGCAGAGGTTTTCCTGAAACTGAATGGTTGTCAGTTCAAAGTCCAGTGTTGTTTTTGTCCTTGGGCAAGACATGGATGCCTTACTTCTGTCAGTGAGCCCCATGACAGCTGTGGCTACAGTGTAGCTCACCTCCAACAGTGTGTGTGTGAATGTGCAAATGACTGAATGTAGTGTAAAGCACTTTGGTCAAGTATCCTGACTTGACAAAACAATGTTTTAGTAGTACAGGCATTTTTCCATTTACAAACTGCAGCAGTATACAGTTGTCTGTATCTATAATTCAGTTGCCATTTTTGGAACTGTTTCAAATTACACAAAATGGATGAATATCCCACAATGAGCAGAGTATTATGTTTATAAGTTTTCAAAGTTAAAATGGTCTAAACAAATGATAGAGGGAGCTTACCTGTGCCTGTGTGTGTTTGTGTTTAGGCCTACTGAAGAAGCACAAATAAAATCTGATCTTAATAATTTTTTTTGTTTTTTCAATAGGGGAATATCTTAATTTAATCAAAAATAATTCCCTGAATGAATGATTTTTTTCTAGATTTGAAGTGATATTGACAGATTAAAAAAAAGATGGGACAGGCCCCTATTTGGAGTTGTGTTTACCCTCGCTTATTCCAATTACATATTAACTTAACCCTGCTGAATGCGCTAATTTCTTGTTGTAAATATTACTTTTTCGTCATATTGTTCATTTACACATTGTATTTAGGGATACAAAATAAAAACGTTTCTCTCTTGAAAAAAATAAAAAAAGAATTAAGATTAGGGGAATAAACAAAAAGTAATAATTTCAGCCAGGGAGACTCACTCGGAGAAAAGTTGCAATTAGAAAATATTAAATGAATCTATACAGGTAACACCATCATATTCTTCAAAATATTTCCATCTAAGAAAAAAACAGCTGATTGTAGGGAGTCAACTCTTTGCAAACCCTAGCACTGAACATGCATGTAGTGACAGTGTAAAGGAAAACTCCCTTTTAACAGGCAGAAACCTCCAGCTGAACCAGGCTCAGTGTGAGTGGCCATCTGCCGAGGCCGACTGGAGTTTGAGGAAACAGGAGCAGATGAAGACAAATGAAATAAGTTCTTCGGTGATCAGGTGCCGGCAAAAAGAGTTTGATGCTGTGAATCAACATACACTTGGACGAGAAACCTACAAATGGATCCGGTGCCCGGACACTGGATGTGGAATAAGCCAGAGAGTGAGTGGGACAAAAGTGGGTGGAGGTGGGGGAAAGTTGGTGTGCGAAAGAAAGAGGCTGGGCCAGGAGCTAAATGAAGGGGATCTTGCAAGATGATTGGCTTCGGAGAAGGTGCGGCCCCCTAGCTTACTGGCTGGGGCTGAGCGTGGGGTATCGCAGGTGGTTCAGGTGAAGCTGATAAGAGTCTTCCAGATTGAATTTACGCTCAAAGGCATTGTGGAGGATTTTCACAAAATTTTAGACCCGCCCTCTCCAATTTGGAAAAAAAAAAAAAAAATGCACATGCACAACCTTGTACCTGCCCCCAAGAGGGAACGCCTATTAAATGTGTAGGAGAACATGCATGAGTCCATTTCTCCTCGTGCAACTGTTTAAAAGTTGCTGTTTTCATAGCTCATACAAGGTTACTGTTTCTGAACGTCCTTAACCACTAAATCCCTCACTCACTATATAGATCGGGGACTATATAGCAGTCTTTATAGCAAACTCACTAAACGGACTATTTGGACAGATCACAACTTTTTTGCTCCCAGTTGGTCACATAACTCCTTATTAGTCGACGCTGTCGGTGATAAATCTGCCCCTTCTGAGGTCTTTCTTTTCTTCTTTCTTTTTCTTCTTGTCATACACTTCTTGCACACTTTTTCTCTTACAACTTTCGGCCATTTTCAAAGAACTGCTATGAAAAAGGTGAGCATCAACGACCCCCTGAAACCGTAACTCACCAAAAATATATGCCTAAAAGGGTAGCTAACTGGGGATGAGCACGTAGCACGGCCTTACATAAAAAAATCACCAGAATTATTGACAATTAGGAGGACCACTTATTCAGATGACCGACCTGGAAATAAAAGATTGTCCTCTATACTTTTAGGTTTCATTTGCCAGTCTTAATACAAAGTAAAGTGTTGCTTGCACAATAATCAGGTAAAATACCAGAAAGTTAAAATAAAGTCTCTTCATTTCATTACTCTACCAATATAGGAAAATCAGATGTAGGATGATAAGTTTTTGTAGGTAAAGTCTGGACTTTTACCTCTCCTCTCAAATGAAGACACATGGGTAGGAACTGATAAGTAAGGTGGAATTGTAATTGTAATTTTTATATTTACTTATAATAAACTATTGTTGACTTATGAAACATGTCATACGGTATTTAAGTGGAAGCCTGTAGAGTCAGATCACTCTTTAAAACAAATCCTCATTTCAGTGTCTTGATGCTGCACTTCCAAACTCTGTCTGTGTAATTTATGTGCAAGGCCTTCCAAAAACAGATCTAAAAGTGCAGCTCTGTCACTCATCAGTCCGTTTAATAAGTGTTGGAGTTCGACCGCAGGCTCTAAGAGGATGGGAAGCAGTGGGCCTCTCTCCAGCTAACCCGTGCTCCTCTGCTGCTCCAGACAGCAGATAAGGAGGAAGATGGATTGGAATAATAGCTCCCACAAAATATCCAGCCGCCTCATCAGCCAAAATCACAGCATGAGGCCGCAGCAGATGAGAGCACGCCATCCTCACTAATTAGACTCAAACGGCTCATCCAAATTTAGTTTTGGAAACGGTACACTGTTAGAAATAAAGGTGTTAACTGGAACTATTTAAGAGTCTTTGACCTGTTCCCATAGGAAATATCTCTTTCTATCTCCTGGTGTACCATCAGAAGATAATCTCACTGTGGAGATATTTCAGCTTTATGCATTTCACGTACTATACTAAAAAAAAAAATCAAAAGTACTGAGTTCTTGTCAACTGACCAAGAGGGTTTTTTTTTAATGTGAAATGTTGTAGGAAGAAGTTTTACATGTGGGTGACATTATTGCAGTGGATAAACATAAAAAGTATAAAGAGAAGAAACTTCTAAGAATTTAGACCTAAACAGATGGTTTGAAAGCAAAGAGTCCGGGCTACCTGTCAGCTGTAGTAGTTATTTCTCTTTACATGTACAGATGGCAAAATAAGTACAGCCTGACAACTAAGTAGAGATCTGTTTCTTATCTGAAAGCTACAACAATGATATAGTTGTATTTCAGAAGTTTTGTTTGTCTGGATTTGTCTACTGAAACAAATGCCAACATTTTGCTAAGTAGAATGGTTTTCAAGGAAATCAAGAGTATTCCACTGTGGCTTACTAAAAGTCCCTAAAGTAAGAGTTTAGGGACCATAGTTGGACAAAGAAGTAAAGAACTTTTGTTTTGTCCTCTTCTTCACTTTGTTCTTCCTCAATATTACTTAAAAGGGCGGACTAAATCATAGGAATGTACTTGTTGATTTATTAGATATGAGTGTTTAATGAATTTTTATCACAAATAGCAAATTAGGCAATCAGCAATCTGATAGATTTAAACATTATAGATATGGTAATATATTTTGTTACAGTTCAAAGAGAGCATGAGGATAAAAACGATTTAAAGTAAGCATTAAAAACTCATGATGGTTGGTGCCAGATGGACTGGTGTGATTATTTTAGAAACCACTCATCTGTCTGGATTTTCACACGACACCATATCTCAGGTTTACAGATGATGGTCCAAAACCAGTGTTGAACTGGTTATAACACTTTTTTATGCAAAATGTTGAAGTATCAGCAAAGTTGCTTTTGGTTATAGAGAAGCACTAGTACCTCGAATAACAACTTTTTACAACAAAGGTATGCAAAATATCATTGCTTTACACAGAAAAATCAAACCTTGGAAAAGGCTACATCAGCTAGAGGCTGGTGGTGGTAGTATGATGGTGTGGAAAATGTTTCCTTGGCACCGTCCCTTTGTTCAAACATCTCACTCTGACTATGAATTGTTTCATCATCTCATCATGGTTGCAATGCATACCTGTTAAGAAGCAATAAGATTTTCTATAATATTCAGGTTCTAGAGTGTGTGTATGTGATTCTTTTGTTTTTTGAATTGTTTGTTACCTTTGTGGGTGTTTCCTTTTTAGAAGCCATCTTGGAACCTTGCTAAGGAGGAGGCCCGCCTCAAACCCAGCTCTCTTATAGAGGGAGCCATGATGGCTGAACTTTGATTGGCTGTGGGTAAATTGAGAAGGCGGGGATAACAGTATATAGGTGGCCTGATTGCTGTAGTAAGAGTCTGATGGGAAAGCTGCCATTTTGTGTTCAGTATAACCATGCTCTGATGGAAGAGCCTTAATAAATGACCTTATGTTTTTGCTCCAACCAACTTTGCCGGATTTTTCCTTCCACACCACACCTCTCAGCGCAACAATACCGGTACATCTTTTAATGGCTACTTGCTGTGGAAACGTTTACTTATAATCCTAGGACGAATGGTTCGTGGAGATATTTGAATGTTATGTTTAGCTAAATAAAATGACTAAAGGGTTTTCTCAACTGAAATCTGTACTAAATTAGTTAAGTTTTTTCAACAGAAATTACAGATTCCCCCTGTTTTGAACCCCTGTTGGTCTAGGGGAGTGGGGGCATAAACGTATAGGCAGAAACTGGTAGGTTTTTGTAAAATTATAATCTATTTGGTAACAAGAGGTGCAAGCAATAAACAAACAAAAAGAGGGTGGATGAGGGTGCTGTGAAAATAAAGTAAAAAAAAAAAAATATCCTCAAACAGAGGATCGTGCCTAACTATACATTTAAACAGAGGAGATTCTTACTAAAAGAAACACAGAGAGTTTAGCACCCACTGCACCTAATGAAACTAACAAAGAAAAACTCAGTGTGGCAATCAGTGAGGACTCTGGCCCTAATTCCACCCTCTTTCTAGCCTCAAGCTAGTAAAGACATATAAGCCAAACAACAAAAGATTCTGGCACAGGCTACTAACACAAACCTAAATGGGTAACCATAGGTTTAAATGAGCCACTCCACTAAACACACAAGACTAAGTATCCATGTCTGGTTCACATGAGGCACACAAGTCAACTGGCTGTGACAAGCTGCCTCAATCAACTGGTGAGCTCTCCTTATTAGCAGGAGGTGATTGCAGGTGGTGACGAGCCATTGGTTGAGGTGGAACTGAGAGAACCAATGGATGGGACTGAGGTAAGATCACTAGAAACCAGGAAGTAGGCAGGTCTTTCCCCAGGGACATGCATCCTACTTAGTAGAAATGAGAAAGTGAAAAAAATAAAGAAAAAAGGAAAAACACAAATATGACGGCTACAGCCATGACACCCCCTAACATCTTTATCTTGCATTGTTAAACATTTTATTATAGAAAATTACAATTATTATCAGAAATAATTTCAAAATATTTAGCACTTTTGAAATACCTTGCAGAAATTTTATTGTATACATGCATTTCTTGTAATAGGAAAACAAAAATAACATCTCTGAGATCTAGGTAATGTATCTTGAAGAAGTGGACAGTATAGTCATATTAGATGAGATTAGATCTAGTTAGATCTCATCAAAATAAAAATAAAAAATACCACTATTTCCAAAAAAATCTAATTTACAGATTTAATATGTACAGGCATTACTGTTTGTCTTTCTTTTCTTTTCTTTTTTTTTTTTTACATTCCAATGTGTAACTCAAATGCAGCCTGTATAATGGGGTAAGTATTGAATGGCTTCTAGATCTGGTGCTCAGATTTAATTTTGTAATCCAACCTGTTTACTTTTCATGAAACCAGCAGGAAAAGGGGGGATTTAAAACTATGAGAGAAGAGTAAAGCCTCTTTCTAAAATTTGGTATTTTTTTAATACTGCTTAGAATCAGAATCAGCTTTATTTGACCCCTATTTCATTGACAGTCAAGGACTGTGACAGCCGAGAACATACAGTTTAGGTATTCATTAAAATGCAGTAAAGAAATTTTGTTTCGTCTTCTTCTTCACTTTGTTCCTCCTCTATATTACTTGAAAGGGCAGACTAAATCATAGGGATTTACTTCAGATTTGTATTTGTTTTTGTATTACCCTAAGATACTAACTAATTAGATCATTTAAAATATCAGAACTCAAGAAGGAAACATTTTCTATGTTTTTGCTTGTGAGAATACATTTTTATACTTTCAAAACAGTATTCTGCTTAAAGCAAACAAGTACTAACTCCTATGACTGGAACTGATTTAGACCATAAATAGATAAAAGCTTTCAGAGGTGGTCCCAGTTAGGATCCTTGGGAAACGCCTACAGGAACTCTAAAGTGAGTCCATCTCCGCATCTGTTGCCAGGTAGTAAAACAGTCCTTCTTTAACAATTAAAACCAGCTTACAGTGCATTCCTTCCTCTCCACCATAACCACCCTGAATAGCTTACACATCAAAACATTCCAACACACCAGAATAAATGTTGAAAAGCAGCAGCATTTGGTATTTACACAGGAAAAAAAGTGATTTAATGTTGCCTCGGACAAAGACACACATTAAATTGGAAACATAATCCAGCTCCACACCCTCCGATCATATCAGCAATCTGAAATTTCACTTACATTCCAATTGAATTCAAGCTATCATCACAGACCGGCTTTATCTGCTGTGATATATACCCTCAGGCTGGAGGGAGGGCGGTGGGGGGTTGACGACACAAAACCTATTTGTGTTTATGGCTTTGCAGGGAAAGAGATAAATGACCCCCTGTTTTTATTTGGTTTTAATGAAGTAGGGATCGAGGGACTACACAACATTTGCTTTGCTCTTCTCTGCCTGTCCTCTTCCTCCACCCACTGCATTTCCTCATTGGTGACCTACATGCAGTATGGCTGACAAAGGACTCAGGTTAGAGGGGGGAACTCACCTCTTTCCAGAAGGGAGGTGTGAAGTGGACGATGAGCCAGGAACAGACGTGTTAACCCCTCCAGTCTCACAACCTTAGAGGAGCTCCCCTGGGTGAATGACTGGGGGAAGATGGGTTGGCGGGACAGGTTGGGTTGAAAACATAATATGTGGCCTCCACATGTTCTCCATACCAAACGGCCGCATTGGCTCACCATTAATTGGACACTCGGGCCCCCAATTAAGGCCACAGCTCAAAAGGCAACTGGGGAAAAAACAAGGGCAAAACACACACATCTCTATACTCTAGTACACATGCACACTCTTTCCTCACCAAGCTTTCCATGGGACTTCATTAAGAGCAAAGTGAAGGGACTCCAGCGGGAAAAAGGATCACATTTAAGCTGTACACACATATGCATCTGTAATTTTAATACCATATAGACATACCCAACTCCTGCTCATCCACTCCCTAACTTACGTCACAAACACAATAGCGGTCTAATCAAACCACAAATTTGATGTTTCTGCATGTGTAGGTTCTACGTTATAAGTATTTTATCATTGTTGACGGCTTGCTGTGAAAAAAATTCTTTACTATTCTTCTTTTGAGAACTATTTGCTTTTATTTGACATGTGGCAAAGGTCTACAGACTGGGACTGGAACTTGGGACTGACGCCCCTCCTCATAGGTTGTGTCTTCTACTCCAGCACCCTCCATTCCTTGTTAACGGCCTCGACAAATCAATAGATAACACCATAACTAATGCTGCATTAACCTGCTTTAAAGTAAATGGATCAATTATCCAAGAAAATATGTAATTTTACGTCATTGTCTATTTACAAAGAGAAATCGACAAACAACACAATATTCCTTTTTTTCTCTCAGTGTCTAAGGTTTGTGTTAGATCACAGACCTACATTTTACAAGCATAAAAACATCCTCCATCCATCCATTTTCTGTTGCTTATATATGCTGGGGTCATGCTGGTGCCTTTTTTTCAGCTGTCAATGGGCAAGAGACGGAGTAGACCCTGGACAGGTACCAGTCTATCACAGGGCAACACAGAGACACACAGGACAGACAACCATTCACGTGCACACACACAGCTAAGGAGAATTTAGAGAAGCCAATTAACCTAACAGTCATGTTTTTGGACTGTGGGAGGAAGCCGGATGTAGACTCCATGCAGAAAGACCCCAGGCCAGGAATCAAACCCAGAACCTTCTTCCTTCAAGGCAGCAGTGCTACCCACTGTTTCACAGTGCAGCCCTTAGCAAAAACAGACAAAATCAAAACAACATTAAGAAATGAGCAAATTATTGCTTTCCCCAGTAGGAAGTACTTTATACTTAGTTTCGGAATTAAAAATAAACTTTAATAAAATGCAATTTTATATTTAGCTGTAGCATGTAAAATATTCCTCAACGGCAATAGCTTGTGAAATGTATAATGTGCAATTGACAATTTGATACCCTTCGCAATAACTTTTTCTCTATATTTGAAACCCAGTGCAATAACTATATATATATATATATATATATATANTTATCATTGTTGACGGCTTGCTGTGAAAAAAAATTCTTTACTATTCTTCTTTTGAGAACTATTTGCTTTTATTTGACATGTGGCAAAAGTCTATCAATCAATCAATCAATCAATCAATCAATCAATCAATCAATCAATCAATCAATCAATCAATCAATCAATAACTCAACAAGGTTGCAACTTTACCAAAATGTACTTTTTTCACCCTAAAAAAGAAATGCAAATATTGATAAAAACAACAAAAAAAAAAAAACTAATTCTTTACAATGATGTCAACAGTAAAAAGGAGAATGAAGTATCCATGAACCCCAATGTAAATTTCCTGGTGCAATGTTTTGATCAGGTAAAGATAACCAAATGCAATCCGTTAGCACAAATACAATACTTCTTACAAACCCTTAAGCCTGATGGTGGAGGTGTAATGATTTCTGCTTGTTTGTATGGAGAACCAACTCTGACATAATGGAGAATAAATATGAAAATATTAAATGCCCAGTAAATAAATAGTCATACAGTTAAATACAGAAAATAAAGGAAATAAAAAGACACACCTTACTTTTACAATGGTGTCAAACTTAAGTTCTTAATCATTTTATAAATTTCCCTGGTCAAACACACCTGAATTGAATGGCTGAATGACCTCCTCAGCATGCAGTCAAGTTTTCCATAGTTCTACTAATTATTTGATTATTTGACTTAAGTGTGTTGAAGCACAGACATATCTATGAAACAAAGAGTACATACATTTTTATGAAACAATTCTTGGAACAAAAGTGGGCCTACACTTTAAATTTTAGTATCATTGAATGTTTTGTAAATAGCAAACGTATAATCATTGGATATTGCAGGTAATTTAACTCCAGTGCTCAGATCTGAAAAAATAGATTTTACGTCAACCCACTTCTTTTAAAAACATACAAGAAATAGTCTGCTTTCTGGTGTTAATACCCTTATATGTTCAAAATAGTTACTGAGAGTTCCTACGGCTAAATATTAGTGTTACTATGCTCATATGTTATACAGCACTAAAAGCTTCATCAGTTTTTTTTTTTTCCATTTGATGCTTTGATTCAGTTTAACTTTCCCAGAAGGTGGACAGTTACAGAAGTAATGTGTGAAGTAAAACACCACAAATACCTGAAGGTGATGACTTTCTGTATTTTCTTAGAGTGGTGCAAACTTAGTTTGAAGTCCAGAACTTCTGTTAACAAGATATAAGCTTGTGAAAGGTGGTAATGACAACAAATAACTAGAAACCACGTGTCTATTGCTCAGACAAGCCATCTTAATGTGGCTCTGCAAAATTTACAGTCCATCATCTTGACTCTGCATGAGGAGTCTGGCGTTCTTAATTATGATACCAGCAGCAAACAGATGGTTTCTCTTGTTGACAGAAAAAAATAAAAATACATTGAGGGCAAAATATTATGTTCAGATAAACCTATTTTACACGGTTTGAAAGGCAGTGCCACTGGATGTAATGACAATTCACTCAAAGCTTCTTGCTTGGCCCTGCTGTAACTCAGGTGTGATGTAGCGATGCAAGTGCCTGTTAGCACCTTCTTTGTTCTTATTTATTCGTCACTATATGACGAGAACCCAGTGCAGGTAATGAAGAAGAAGGAGTGTTAATATTTAAAAAGGTCGAGTGTTTCCTGGAGTGTCTGAGGGACGATCCTTAGGGACTCTGCTGACTCTTCATCTGCGCACAGAGAAACATTGTGGCTGTTGTCATCTGGCCATGCTTGCTTCATGTTTCATGAATGAGACTGTTTGTCTTGATATTAACTTTTATTGTGTCATAAATAAACACAGGGTTGGTGCTCTTAATGTTTTTGCATCATTAGAATTGGTAATTTAGAGAAGTGTCCTATTTGTGAACTTCACACCTATTTAAAGGTACACTCTAAGCAGCGTATATTCAATTTATTCAACTTAGATATATATCATCAAATAAAAATTCAGTTAGGGCAGACCTTTCTTCTATCAATACAACACCACTGAGGACATTTTAGAGAAACAGTGTTTGATGTTCTGTGAATCTGCTTTAAAAATCATAACTAAATAACAACATCCATCCATCTGTGTGTGTGCTGGCTCATGTCACTCCCTCTGCAACCAGCAGTCCAACACGTCCAAGCGAGGGCCATAAATCCCATTTATTACACATTAGGAACTAACCCCGGAACATGTGCTGTGAAACCTGGCCCCCATCATGTTTCTCATTCTGCAATTAAAGGCAGATTGTGGTGCAGGTCCCTTGGACCTGGTCAGACTGTCAGAGTGCTTCCTTCAGGCGTACAGTAGCTGCAGATTTCTCTTTATGGGGGCATGTTCTCCAGTGGGGCACAAAGCAGGTTAAGAGTCAAGGCTGTCAGTGTCAGTATGACTCCACCTGCCAAAGTGGAGCTGCAACGAGGGAAAGCTAAATTCCCAGAGCGGAACTTAAAACAAATATGTTTTGCAGATTATTCCATTCAGATTATGTCACTATTAGCATATTTTGAGTCCACAGTCACAATACTTTTAGCTTCAACTTCCTAAATTGAATTTGGCTGCCTGTCCTTATTGGCTTGCCTGCTCTAACATCTGGCTACATTCCTTTATGAGTAATTACAATACACAACACCTTCCAGTACTGCACACCTCACCTTAACTACAGCCGTATACTAACTTATACATGTACTAACCTGAATAACCTGCCCTTACCTTATCAAAAGTGAAGTTTAAAGCCTAACCCCTAAAGTAAATGGTGTCTGTCCCAAAGAGTTAAACTAGAAGTTGGTCCCAGGAGAGGAGCTTGATTACTAGAAGATCTGTTTTCTATTCTACTTTTGAAAATTATAGGAACCACTATTGAATCTGCAGTTTGGGAGTGAAATGCTCTGTTAGAAAAATATGGATCAGTCAGACCTGATATATATATGATGGAGCTTGAGTATGTTGGGGTTTGTATGTGAAAAAGAACATTTTAAATTCAATTTTGTATTTAAAAGGGAACCAAAGAAGGGTTGCTAGACAGGGAAAATTTGATCTCTCCTTTAGGTTGAATCAAAACCCTGGCTGCAATATTTTGGATCAGTTGAAGACTTTTAACTGCATTCTGAGGACTTTCTAAAAGTAAAAAAATACAGCATCATTCTTGATCAGAACTTTTCTAATTCTGACAAGAACATCTGTCTTTTCTGTATTCAAAGGCAAAAAATGTTTAGACATGCATAGTCTATTAAATCGATCCATTTCAGTTGGATTTATGGAGAAATATAGCTAAGTTTCATGATCATTAGAGGTGAGTATTGGAATGAGTGTTGTGATTCGATACATGTTGCGATACTTGGGTCACGATACGATATTATCACGATATTGCAGTATCA
>NW_015150985.1:345060-347171 GCF_000732505.1 Cyprinodon variegatus | reverse complement strand
ATCGATATTATATTGGGCAGCCGAATATCACGATATATCGCCAAAACGATTATTTCCCACACCCCTAATGATCATACCAGTGGAAAGGACTGCCACGTGATTTTGTAAAAAAAAAAGTTCCCTCAGGCTTTGTGTCCCATAAAAGTCAGGGTGATGACATAATTCCACTGTAATTCTAAAAGTTTCAACGTAAGAAGCATCAGTGTAACTATTTGGGGGATTTTTTTAAAGCTTACTCTCTGTTGTTGGGGTTGAAGTAGCAGTGGGGTTCACGTGTTCTTAATGCTTTGGTCATGTATATCTCTGAATGTATTTTCCTAAGTCAGAATTTGTTGCTCCCAATTCCTAAATAGCAGTATCAAATGAAAGCATTTAGTTTGGTAAAGAATATATTAACCTTTCTAGAGATATTAAAAAGTCATCTGCATAGCATGCCAGTGTGCGTTCAATCCCATCTATGCAATGATTTTGTCTACAAGATGAATTTAATTTTCTTCTGCAAAACAATAAAATAAAATAAAAAGGGCTTTAGACTTTGTTAATAATTCTTTTTTTGCAGTGCAGTCACCTAATAATAAGCATTCCTTAATCATCAAAACTAAACGTGCCTAAAACCAGACGGCTATGCACATTTACATGCTAAATACTTCAGAATTTTTTTTAATTCAGTAGAACAAAGTATTATTCATATTTTCTCTCATCCAAGAGATTTTGTCATTTTGTAGGTAAAATTCATTCACAAGTGATTTATGCAAAGATTTTTCAGCAACACAATAAATTTGCTGTTCACTAAAACCATGCTTCTGTCAAAGTTTGGTGGAGGTTGGTTGAGGACGCAATTGCAGAGATGAGGAGGCAGAAATGAGTTCTTGCAGATTTGATTAAAGTTCCAGAGGCAACACAGGCAAAATTCCAAGAATTCATTTTCACAAATAGAGTTTTCTCAACCTCTGTTTCAGTCACCGTAGTAATATTCTCCCCAGAGCTAACCTGGACGGTAGCAGATTTTCTCTGTATCCATTCCCCTTAGAGCCAACCATGCTGTTTTATTTCCTGATATAGTCTGCTTTTGGTCGTAGTTTTGAGCATAAAAAAAAATCATTAACTAGGTCTGTTAGACACATTAACTTTTAAACAAACATTGCATGTCTGTTTGACGAGGATCTTAATAAAGAATGAAAGGCATTTTTTCACAGAGAATCAAATATTTATAGGGAGAGGATTCTACAACTCAGTGACAGGATAGGGGATTTATGTGTCTTTGGTTTGTTTAATATCAGCGACATTCGGATGATTTTATTTATTTATTTTTACAGAACATGAAGAACTAATGATTACATATACCGGTAAATAGATTAATTAATTCCAAGGGGGAAGAAAGGAATTACTTTAGGGGTAGGATTAGGGTTAATTCAGTGATAACAACCAACCGAGTCTACTGGCACAATCTGAAGCCATTCTATGGGACTGATAATTGGTAATAACGACCATTTATTGGTATGATAACATCCGAAGTGGACACTTAGTATACTGTGTAAAAGAAGAATGAATCAACATGAGGAGGAACCCATGAGATTATTTTTTTTTCAGCTTTTATTGTGATTACACTGTCATAAGTACAGAGCAACAAAATGAACTCTCTGGGCTGCCAATGTGTGATAATAATAATCACCTGGGGATTGTGTGGTTAAGGGTCTTGCTAGCGGACACAGAGAGTCAGTCTGTGGGAGTGGGTTTGAACTCAGAACCTCTTGATTCCAAGTGCAATGCCCTGACCTCTAGGCCTCACTCCTCCTATTACATTAAGATGATTTCACCTAAATACATGCATTAATTCAGTCCCTTTTAAAAAATAATCCTGTAATATTATCGCGGCAACAACAGGCTATGGCAAGCTGTTTTGATAGGTATTAATTTGACTGAAAATCTATTCCTTATATCTATAAAAACATTTTTTTCTTTGTCTAAATTATAATCTCAAACAAAATGTAATTCTCCACATCTAGAATAAACATTCTGGATATATAGAAATTAATTTCAGATCTTCCTATTCCTAATATAAAGGGCATCATTTGTATTATTTTGACTATGAAGAAATGTATTTCGGATAT
>NW_015150985.1:305993-344664 GCF_000732505.1 Cyprinodon variegatus | reverse complement strand
TCTACAAATGGAACAACAGAGAGGGGAGAGATTTTAATAAATGTAAAAGCAACCTGCTATAGCCCACTTTATATAAACTTATGCATTAACTCGAGCAAAAATCCTTTCCTTCTTCATTTCTTGATTTTTTCTTCTTTGCAGCTGTAGCGCTGTTTTTCTGTCATTCTCACTTTTTATATTATTTCTGCATTAAAACCTCAGTTCCAGTGCGGTGAAATAGGCACGTTCTGTTGCTTGTTGTCATGGTGACTCGTTGAATTAGTGGTCCACTGATTATCGCTTTTCATTCTTGTAACGCACATGTTAAATTCTGAGTGTTTGTGCTTGGAGTTGATTGAACTAATTCATAGCAGCCGTTGTGAAACCGAAAACTCAGAGTTCCTGACCTTAGACTAGATCAGTTTAGAGTTGCGGATTTGAATCTGAGTTTGTTAAACCTGCTTTATGAAACAGAGCCCATGAGATGCCAGGAAGAAACACACACAGGGACTCAAGTAACAACAAAGCAACAAATCAACAAGAAACCAGCAATAAGGAACTGTAGAGGTGGTGTATATATGGTAAACAGAACAAAGAATGGGCTAATGAGCCGATATGGAGCAGGTGTGGATAGAAGTAACTAGAAGGGAGCCAAGGGGAAAGGAAACTGGCACAAGGGGGAAACAGAGAGTAACACAAAAGCATAACACTGCCAGAAAACACAAAGACATAAAATTACAAAGAAAAAGAAAAACCTAAATAATGGTCAGATCTCTGATAGCCTCTTTGTGTATATGCATTTTGCATTCATCCTAGCACACTACAAACCCAGTGTTACATGTATCCTATTGTGGGTTTTAATCCTTAGTTCTTTTTCTTCTCTGGATCCAGTTATAACAGTGATCCACTCTAGTGTTCTGGGGAATACAGAGGGAGTTACATTGGAGAAGATTCTGGCATGAAATTTTTCCTTAAACATCAGTGTTGTGTTTGCCAGCTGATTGGATGTTGTTGCATCATATTCATGTATGCTTACTGTGCATATTCATGTCAGTGCTTGCAGGTAACCCCCCACCCCAACCTCCCTAAACGCTCTCACTCAGCCCTCATCATCACTGCTGTTATGATGCAACTCTGCGTTTTCCTTACGGCACTTTTCTTGCTGAGGCAATCGTGTTGGCCACCTAACATGCTGCTGTTATTCCCACACTGCTTAATTACATCCTCCCTGTGTCCGTGCGCAGGCCACTGTGTGCATGTGAGTTCTTAATGGAATCACATGCGAGATCCTACTTTGCAAGCATTGTTCATTTTGATATGCTGCTCGTTTGTGAGTCCAACATGTCTTCTGAGATCAATCGGCTGCATGTTGTCTTTAATGAAGGCCCGGGAGATGGGGAGGGGGCATGGGACTGTGCCAGGACACCGTTGTCCAGGCCCCTCAGGTCACGGTAAACCTTTTAATTGGCTCTTAGCGGCCGGTTATTTCTCCTGGCTGCCATGGCACTGGTGAAACCTCGTCACCTCATGTGGCCACTTTACAATCACTAAACTGACAGGGCGGCGGTCAGGCTAAGCTTAGATCAGTGTGCAGCAACCACTGCAACGCATCCACAAAGAGAAGGTCATTAGTTTACATGGCAACCAGCTTCTCATCAGAGCAGTACACACAAGCATGTATATCTCAGGGGATAATCTGACTTATTTACGACATATTAAAATACATTTTTCCTCCTAAGTTAGAAACAACTTCAAGTCAAACTCACAGAAAAAATAAAATTACTGAAATTAAGAACTAAATAAAACACCTCACTGACCTCTTGTTTCTCGCTTCTTGTTTTTAGATTAACTTTTATGTTTTTCTTAGAAAATAACAAAAAGATGTGCAATATCTCATTAAAACATGAATCCCCAAATAAAATGCACAATTAAAGCACATTCAAGTAAAACATTGGTTGGACAATTAGAGGGGTGTTATAAACTGAGGCCAAAACTGTAAAGATAATGGTGTACAGTGATTAAAAACAAAACCCGTTTAAATGTTTTCTCTGCAGCTCTTGGAAAATTACATAAAAACTGTTTAAAAGCTATAACTTTCAATTCATTAAACTTCTCAATTAAATATATTTTCAGATAATGATATCTCAATTATCCTTCAGACTAGGAGCTTTTGTGCTATGGCAAAATCCTTTTAAAATAGTGTTTTTTTGTTTTGTTTTTTTTTAAGTGGCAACTCACTGTTGTCCCTTTATCTCTGTATCCATTTTCAAACTTAGGATAAAGGAAAAGAAATTCAAACTGTGTGCTTGAACTGTAGAGTAAAATCTAAAAATCAAATAATTGTGAGAAATTTGCATTTTTTTAACATGTCCTATATTACTTTTAAATGAATACACATTTTGTATAACTTGCCCCTAAAAACTAGAGATAGAAATTTGTCTAAGAAAAGATTTTCTCTTCTGTGATTTCAGTTTTCCTGTTCAGATTAAACATCTCTTTGAACCATTTTTATTGCATAGCATCTAATACATAACTGTTGTGTTATGATGCTTATTGGGGGCCAAAATGCAAGTAGGGAAAATAAAACAGTCTACAAAAAGCTTACCAAAACCAAAGTCCAAATAAATACACAGTTGTAAATTTAAAGCCTGATTTGGAGAAGCCTTTATTGACCACTACAGATCCTTCCTGCCTTTGGTTATTTCTGTTTTTTAATTGAATTGAATTGAGCTTAAATGAGAAACAATGTTATCCTGGCATATTATTATTACCATAAAGAGGTTTTTCTTATACTGTGTTTGGTCTGCACACTCCATTTACAAATATTAAAAGTATTCAGGACCCTGTCATTTTCAAGTAGTTTTTAAGACATATAAGTATCTTCAATTAATATATTTTATAGTCATAAAAGTTGTTTGGGTCATATAGCGAGAAGATAAGTGAACCAACAGTAATCAGCCTATATTAAAAATGAAGATTATTCTAATTCTGTTCCAAATAAATAGAACTTACTTCACCTCTTTGTATTACTATTCTTCCTCATGTGTAAAGAGAGAACGGTTTTTCTGTCATAACATGTGGGATGACTCTGCTCATTTAACTGCTTTATGTGATGTTAACGAAGACAATTCCTCTGTTTTTTCTAAAACATGAATAAAGTGGAGCAAGGCAGCAAGTGGGGGTGATGGTGCCATCAAAGCAGCCTGTCAGCTTGTAGGTATGGGTTTCATGAGGAGACACATCGTCTTCCTTCTTTCTTTTGTTTTTCAAACATGCATCTTAAGCTGATGGCAGCGCGATGTCTAATTAATGGGTGACCTAAAAAATAGCGTCACTCATCACTGAATGTCACTACCATCACTTTTTTATATGAAGGTTGTCAGACTTTCTGTCCTTCATATCCTCATCTTTAACGTACATAATGATATGTTGTATTTGACCCTGCAGCACTGCAGAAATCTACTCTTTAACTAGCCCTAAAGTGGGCTTTGTGATACCTGTCACTCCTGTTAGTATGGAGAGGGCTTAGCTGTTTCATCATGTCAGCCAATTGGCCTTCACACTGGAACGAAGTACAGCTTAGTTCCATCATCTTAACAAATCTGTTCTGCAGGATTCTGCAATTTAGGGGTAGAGTCTATGGCATGCTTTGAAGACTGACCAGCTAAAATGCCATTCAGCGGTATCAGCAGATTTGCAGTGTTAGGCATTCTAATCAGTCCCACCTTTAACCAGGCTTTGTGATCTCTTGAAAGGACCGCACTTTAGCAATGGTAAGTCCAATTATTATTTTTTTTTTTTCCATCAGTTTTACATTGCGAAAGTATTCCCCAATCCACACATATGAACTCGAGTAGCACCCTGTTGATAATTCAAAAGGTTTATTATGAGTTAGATATTTTTATTCATAACAACTTTAGTATGGGAAAGCATCTCAAAAGGTTTTAGATGGTTGTTCTGAGATGGTCTTTTAGATGGTGGTTTATTTATTTATTTATTTATTTTTAACAATCTTCTTCAGGATATCGTTTGCCAGAGACAAGAATTTATGATTCAAGGAAACTGTTATCACAGTGGTCTTTTTTTTTGTTTTGTTTTGTCAAATGCTAGAAGCTTTATGCTATGATACATGACCCAGGAAATGTTTTTTCCAGTTGGATGAAGGTGTTTGCCCTGAACTGGAGGGTTGAGAGTTCAAAATCTGGCTTTCAGTGTCATTGTGTCCTTGAGCTTGAACTTCCCCTGCATTACCTGTTGGTGGTCAGAAGGCGTAGCGGCCCGATGGCACCTGTGCACAGCAGCCTTGCTTCTGTCGGTGAGCTCAAGGGCAGCTGTGGCTACTATGTAGCTTGCCACTATCAGTGTGTGCATTAATGGGTAAATGACTTGAAAAAACTGTTCAATAATTAAAGGACACTTATCACTTTCCAGACTGATAGAAGTTATTAAGTTTTCTCACCTCTTTTCAGTTACTTTAGTTTGGGAAGATTTGTTTTTTTTTTGAGTACCTCATCCAACTTATTTTTTTTTTTTGCACAAATTCTGTCATTATTGTTTATACAAACACAGATAAATGTCTGAAAAAAAAAAAAAAACTATTAATGACTCTTTTTTTATAATTTACGTTAACTCCAGTCATACCTTGGACATAGAAGATGGATGAAAAATTACTCACTCCAGGTTATGCATGCATTTTCAATACTCCTGGTTTTGCCTGATTATTAGACATTATTATATTTATAATTATTTTGATATTAAAACCTAACCCAGCATGCTTAGTCAAACTGACAGCTCAAAACTTTCTCAATCCATCTTTTATATCTGGATTAGTCCATATTTGACCAAGGACTGGGTTACAGAAATAAAAAAGATTGTTTTTGTTTTATTTCCAGCTATTTTTAGCAAGAAGGATGATCTTCATTAATCACTTGTTTGTAAGTTTGTACATTAAGTTTGTAATTGTTGTCTATGTGAGAATGGATTTGCACACAGTCAATGTCCTCTTGATAGAGAAATAAAATGTAAAGAACCCATTAATATGCTCCCCTGTTAGTATTTACCTGACTAACTGCTCTCATTAGAATTGGACTTTGCTGCAGCAGCTGCAGAGTTAATGAATTAGGCCTCTACTTGAGAATTGATTATCAGTTTATGTGTTATTCATAACTAAAGTTTTTTGGGCTTTGTTGTGATTAAGCCTTCAGCTTATATGGCCAGTTACAATGACTAATTGAGGGTGATGTCACACAAGTTAAACACCTACATTTGAAGACAATCTGCAGTGTTCATTTCACAAAAATGTATTTTTCACAGAGCTGGGTGCTGACAGGTAAGCACATGTCAACCTTCTTTTACCTGGAAGACGTTAGGCTTCAAATGCATTTCACAGGTTTGAAGGACACTGGCAGAGGACAGGACCAGCCCTGTGCACCCCCCTGCCCCCCTGCAGAGGGCAGCATTCTGCAAAAACACCTCAGGCTGTATATCTGAATCAGTAGAAAGGAAACAGTAGGAGAAACAAGGCTGCACTTACAGTAGTGGCATTTCCAGACCAACCCTCCCTTCATGCATCTCCCTCCCTCCCATTTTCAGCTCCAGGCCTCATAAAGTTGGACTTATAGCTGTGTTGCCAGCATAAATAAGTCCCTTTGATGGTTAGCGGAAGAAGTTATGACCCTCCTGGGTATGGTGAGGGACAGTGGCAGGGCTGCTCGCCCGGCGCCCCATGGCTTTGCTCCTCGTGCCGATTCAGGGCACGCTCTCTTCATTACCGCCGGCCACCAGGGACTTGTTTTTTTCTGCAAGATTAATGAGTGCCGCAGAAATTCTCCAGCGCATCTCGATAATTAAGTCTTTGTTTATCAAAAAACAAGTTATATTAGGAGCAGGAAATTCGCAGTAATTATTCATAATCCTAACAATTCAAGTGTAGCTACCTCATTTGCCTGTGTAATTCTGCTTTTTAATTTCTTGCATACATTTGCATATTAATTTTGCCCATCGGCTGCTGCAGGGGCTCTGACAGTTTTTCTATTTTTTTCCCCCCTCTCCTCACTCGGCGTGATGTTTTTCGCAGGGATATAGGCTCAGCTGGGTGGCATTTTGGGCAGGAGCGTGATGATAAATGAGGAATATTTCTAACTTGATGGATAATGAAGACAGCCTTTCCTTTTCTCTATCTCCCCCTCCTCCTTCAGCCATGTGGTCATTAGGGGCAGAGAAGCCACATTTCATTGGTGTCAAAGGCTGTCTGCTGGGTGATAAGAGGAGATCAGCCACCACAGGCCAAAGTGGCATCCTGTCAAAGCCCTTGATGACACTCTGAGCCTTGCATCACATTGGTTCTCCAATACTCTCTTTTACATAAAGAGGTACTACTTACATATTGGAAAGTATCCATAACAATAAATTATCCCTGCCTGACATCAGAGCCTAATACACATATCTTTTCCTTTTTTTGTCCTTCAAATCCCCACAAACCTTTTGAATGTCATCCTTATGATATATGGGCAGTCTTCCTCATAAATAGCTAAATGCATGACATGTTTTTTGTCTTATTAAAAACATCTCTGAGGTGGAGTATTTAAGTAGGTAGGAGTTTAGCATTTGCTAAGTACCAGGCGTTACAAAACGCTGACTGCTGCTGTCATAAAGAAATTAATATTAATGATTTGAGGTTCCCTGCTGGATGCTGGGTGACGGTTTTAAAAACCAGCCCTAGAGCTCATCCCCCGACACACAAATACACCATGATGTTCTTACTAAAAGAAAATACATTTTCTCTACTCTGATGCTGGAATAAAAGAATTTGCCTTATTGAAACCTGCTGAAATATCCGGGAACCTAAAAAATTGAAAGAACCTGTGCCTTCTAAAAGAAGTAGAAGTTCCTGCCAATAAAAGGTAGCACAACTCTAAGCACTAAAATGTGATAAAAAAAAAGTCCTACATATTCGCATAATTGTTATAGTATGCACACAACATGCTAATATTGCATTGATACCACTATGAGAAATATTTGACTGATTTTATGTTTATGTTGAACATTGAATAAACCTGCAGTGGTGGTCTTGTATCAGAAAAAAAGTTTTTTAAAGTTATGCATGTTTGCACTTCATAAGCAATGTAGGGAGGCAAGAGATAGCAGTGTTTCTGACCCAGGATTTACCTTATCTTTACAATATAGCTGAATAAAGCATAGTCAAAGTTTACTTGAAGCTCCAAGAACATTTGTCCAAAAATGATTTCTATTAACCATTTCAATCTGAGTTCAGAAAACATTACAGTATAATGAATAAGACAGTAAAAATCATTTTCCACTTCTACTCCTGCTTGGAGTACTGCAGGTGTGTCCTGTTTCTGATTAAACCCAAAATAACCCAAGAAGATCTTAAAATTGTACTAACCAGAGCCATCAAGGTCTTAGCCTGCTTGAAATCATTCTCAGATACACTTCAAAACTCTGTTCTCTATCAAGTCGTTTTGAAGCTTTGTTTTTTAAAGCCTCTTCCTATATCCTATCCTAAAACCTCAGAACTGACACTGATCAATAGCTTCCTGTTTTTAATGCAACCATTCTCACTTTTTGTATGCTTTGCTTAACCTTTAAGGACCTATAATAGAGGCAATCAAAAATGTTTAATTAGGTAGAAAACACACTTAGGAAGAAGTTTGTAAAAATATAATCGAAATGTAAATATATTTCCCTCTAACTTTTTCTTAATTTTATATAGAAAAATAGAAGTTAGGAATACAGCCTTAATTAGTTAATTATTGATATCAACATTAAAACCGCCAAACTTTTGTTTCTTCTGCCATGATTACAATAACAAAGATGTTGATAAGGAAAGTTTCTCTTCAGCTCACAGACCGTTGCCCTTCTGCTCTGCTGGTGCCAATAGGTTCAGTGGCCCATGTAAATGTCACTACTTAAGCTACAGCATATTGTAGGATAGGATGCACTGGAGTCGAACTGCTGCCTTTCTGTGTACCTGCACACACAGTCATTTCGATTAGGCAAACAGGGACTGATACAGATCCCTGACCTGTGTGCACACAAGCCCTGTTCATGGATTAGAGTCATGGCTTGTGCATGTCCTTCATCTATTTGCAAAGAGTCAAAGTTCAGCTTCTGCAAACAACTTATGCATGCTGCTGCCCATCACAGCCAGTTTGACTAATGTGCAAAGCTCTGAATAATCATGGGGACAGAGACAGCGAGAAAGAATGGTTGAGGAAATTGAAGGGAAAGTGACGGAGAGTCATGGGGCATGTTGGCGACTCGTAATGTGTGATTGGATGGTGGGGGCACGACCCTTGTAATCACTAGGTGTAAAAGAGTCCTGCTGCCACGACACAGGGCTGGCTGCAAATCTGGGTGACAATGCTGGGGCGTCAAAGAGGGGGTTGAGGTCAAAGCAGATGACAACTCGTCAGGGGAGCAGATGTCTGAATCAACTGAATATGAGATTTTAGACCAATCACCCTAAACATCTGTTAAAATTACTAAACAGATCTTAATTATTACTCACTTCCACAATTAGGCCACTTGTTTGACACTGCTGAGTCCCAGGTGCTCAAATTCATGGAACAACAGAGGGGATATATACATTTCAGTATATCATTGCAGAGAGGAAAAAATATCATTTGGTGCTGTTTTATAATGGTTAAGGTATTTTGACTCTGGAGGTTTGATGTAGACTAACCTATTGTCTGACCTCACTGGTACACACACAATGATGCCAGGATAAAGTGTCTTAATCTCCACAACACTAGATGAATCAATCCTTTTTTTCTCTGCACCATCAAACATTAACATACTTCTCCGGTGATGAAGGTTTGATGTGAAATGTCATCGGTCCAGGATTCTTGGATGCAGAAGTTTATAATACAGTCATGTCAAGATAGAAAAAAAGTAATTCACCAAGTGGAGTTAACTGTTTCTACTCCAGCCAAATATGAAATATCAGATATTCTTCAATATATCCACAAAGGTTCATCAAGGCCCATTCTATCACCCCATCAACCTCACTCAAGGGTTGATAATGCTGTCCATCGACTTTTTTTTAATCTTCACTCACTTTTCTGACTGGTTGTCAGATACTCCAAGGACTACCTCATATCAGAACTTATGACCTCTGTTGTAAGTCAAATTTTACTAACCTTCATGTCCTATTCATGTGGACTGTTTTGGTTAGATTTAACCATTTATATTTTTTCTGCTTTTTATCGAGATAATTTGAGAGCAAAAGGAAAAATATTTTTACCTCACACATACCTGGCTGTTTTTTTTGTTGTTGTTGTTTTGTTTTTTTTGTGGTGCATTTCAAATTAGATGAGGGACACTTTGGTTTTCCCCTTACAATGGTTGGGATAATGCAGTTGGGATAAAACTCTATGAAATCTCATTGAACGGACCCAAAGTGTTTGATGACTCAATTATGTCCTGTATTGCTAGAAAACACAACAGATTAAAAATGTGTCTGTGTTTCTAAGCTTCTCGTCCACAATAACGGAGAGGCATAGAGAGAGGTTAAATAAATTAGGTGCAAAGGTTTTAATTCTATTTGAAATGCCATGGTCAATCTGGAACTAATTTCCATCATAAAGGTGATTAAGCAACAGAATGCTGCTATTCTTAGGTATTGAGGATTGAGGCCTCTTTCAAGCTATTTTAGTACCAGTCTGTGTTCTGCATGTGCATTCTTTGACATTGTAAACCCACAGATCTGGACCTTCAGCAAGTATGTCTGCTAAAAGGTAAACTTCTGAGAAGAAGTAGAGATGGAGTGACATACATAGAGATGCAGAGGAGGGAGATGATGTGTGAGACGGTGGGGAAGGCTTAAGTTGAAGCTTTTTCTTTTGTGGCACCCTACCTCCTGATCATTTACATCAAGTTGACATTCGGAGAGTTTACTCTGGGGTCTGTAATTGTATTCTTTCGCCAGTTCTGCATTGCCAACCATGAAAATGGAATCTTATCAACCCTGACCAATTTTTAATGTACAAAATGAATTGGCAGGGGTTCAAAAGAAGGGGGAGTTACAATTCAAATCAGGTGAATGATACATGGCAATTTTTGTTCAGTGAATGATTGAGCTGCCTGACTCCCCCCTTACAGCCTCCCACCACCTTATCACCCCCTGCCTTCAACTATCACATTACACTGGATTTATTTTTCTTTCAAATGGATGGGCAAGCTCAGAGGGGAACAACTGAAGCTAAAAATGCATGTGTGCATGTGTTGTATGCTGATATACAAGTATTAACACAAGAAATATGAATGTTGTTTGTTGTAAATATTTCTGCAAACTGTACATGAGCTTAACTTTGCATGAGCTATCCAGATGACCTGAAACAAAATGAACATAAAAAAGGAAGTGTTTCACTGCTTTCATGTAGGTGGAAGCTTTTCACTGACCTTTACATTCTGTCAAATAGTCACAGTACTGATATTTCCATTCTATGCTTTAGTACTGTACCTTTAAAGTTTAGCAGCAAAACAACTGATGAAGACTAAGTTAACAAATTAAAACCTAATTGTTTAAAGCTTTATTTTCAGTGTCTTCATTTCTTTTATGTGATTTTTTGTTGTTGTATATGATTTTTCCATTTTGTCATTCAGTTTGGTTAAGATAGTTCTGCTCCATGGTGAGCTGTACTGTATGTGTGTTTCTTTTTTATTTCTGCTCCGCTTTCCCTCTGCTTTTCCTCACACACAAGCTCATCATCACACCTGCTTTATATCTGATTAATTGCTCTCTCATATACAGACTATTGCTTTGTCATGCTTCCCCTTACCTCATATGTTGTAACATTGTAACATTTTCAAATTTAGGTTTATGTTTGCTGAGTTTGCATCCTGCCACTGTAGTATTTAGACTTCTAGCGTACAAAAAAACCAAGTTACTAATTTTTCTACTGATTATGCTAAATATGCAAATAGCCACAGAAAGAAAAAGAAAAAATACAAACAAAAAAAAAACATTAAACTTACTTTACCAAAAACAAATAGGCAAATCAAAGTTGGCAAAATCATAATTATTTGTTATTATATCTTATGGTCTAATAAAACTGCAATTAGTGCTTGGCCATAATGCGCATGGCTGAATTTAACGGAAACAGCTAAGAACACCAAACAGAATCTAAAGTACAGATTGGAAGCAATCTGTTGTGATTATGTCTTGTTTTCAGTACAGACTACAATCCTTTATAGATCAGGTGGTGCTTGAATGAAAAACATTATGTGGAAATATTGAAACAATATAAAACCAAGGAAGTATAACCTTTGGAACATTGGATTATCTATATGAACAAGTTTAAAATGGCTTTAAAAATGACCAAGTTATTGTCTGGGATTGTCCACATGAAAGGAGTGATCTCAGTAGAGAATGCATTGGCTAAACTAAAAAGAGGTATGGGAGCGACATGGCCCATTAAGTTTTTTGCCCCTTACTCTTGAAACAAAATCAGTCAGAATGTCCTTAGCTATGGGGAGAAGTTTTACCAAACACACCCAAAATGTTTGACGCAAGTACTTCAGTACAATTTAAAAGACAACTATAACAAGTATTGAGAAAATGCATTGTTTTTTCTTTCTTAGAACAACGTTTCCAGAAGTTTAGTTTGATATCCAGTACAGGCTGTAGACCAAACAATGGTTAACTAGAATGCAGTGGATCTTAACATTTGTCTTTAACTGTAATCCCCAGATTCTATATCCCCCACTCCTGTCCATGTTAGGTAGGACACCTCAGCACGTCCATGAGTAAAAATACAGCTGCGTCTGTCGTAACAGCGTGAAGCTCCGCTCCGATTTCTTTGAAGTCCAAGGATGACACACAGAAGACATTTGTGTGGAGTCAGGTGGACCGGAGCAGAACAGAAAATTGGTGTTGTGCTGTATTTTGAGAGTGAAGGAGGTAAAACACATCCATGGATGGTGACAATTAGAGGAGTTACAGAAAATATGGAATGGATTTCATTAATTACCATAACTACTCAGTTGGGCAAATGAGAGTGGAGCAGAGGAAACAAGGATATATGGATTTTGGGATAAATTAAAAACTTTGCACATTGAATTGGTTCTCATCTCACTATGACAGATTGGTAGGCCAAAGTTGTAGGCCCATCCAATTTGTAAATTGGCTGGGCCCTTGGCTGGTCCCCTACAATTCATTTTTAAACATCTATATTTGTACTAAAATATACTGTCATTATTTGTGGACATTAAGATCAAAAGAGAAGCATCATCTCCTGGTCAGACCCTGTAATTCAGAGAGGGTGGAGTAAGAGTAAAACAATATGCAAAAGGAGGTCACTCCATTGGCTGGAAGTTGGAGGGGATTTCGCTGGGAGTTTGAGAGAAATGGGCTGCCATTCGGCTGAAGTTTGACTGGGAAGGGTCATTTTGAATGGCTGCTACTGTACCTCTTGTCTTGTCAAATCATCACCAAAAGCATTTTGCTGGAACTTCTACATTTGAGACAGCCATTCTTTGCCAACATGAATATGGCAATCTGTAAAGGATATGGAAACCCACACATTTAGAGAAGACACCTAGTAATAAATGCAATAACTGTTGGAGGTCCCAGCTCAGTGGAGACAGTAAGACCACAACAACTGTAAAAGGGAGCATGAAGTAAGGGTCCCATCATCACAAGCGGCAAATGTTGGTCTAGTGGGTTAGAGCAGTGTGCTTGTGCTCTGAGAAGGTTGCAAGAGCCCGCTTCAATCCCCACAGCCTCCACTCTGGCTCTATGAACAAGCCCTTTTACCCCACATTTGTCATAGTGTTACAAAGTTCAGACCCAAAATGCAGAAAACCGAACAAAGAGACCAGGGAAAAGGTTTAACAGGTTTTATCGAATAGGTTGAACAGAGGGAGAAGTGCTGCTCTGAACACTGCTCAACTGGAACTGTAAAGTGAGGGGAAGACACAGCGGTTAGTTCAGGCTCAGTGGGGAATTAGACTCATGAACTTGGAGAGGAGGATTTGGTTGCCGACTCACGTTTCCAGAGAAGTTGTTGAATCCTTGACTTCTGTCTGTGTGCCATGGTTCCAGTGTTTGTCTGATTCAGTTGAGGGGGGAACAGGGTTTACCCAGAATACCGTTGTTAGTTGGAGAATGGAGAAACTGATTTCCTGCGGTACTTGAACGGGTCATAGTGGAGAATAATCCCTTTCTCAGTGCAAAGCTCAAAACGATCTCCTGGGGAAAGTGGATCCAAACCTCCAGTATGAACCCCAGTTCAGTTTGAAGCTCAGTTGATCCTTCTAGGGAGAGAAGGTCCGAGAAATCCAGTTTGCAGGATGAATTCCTGCCAAGAGGCAAAGACGAAAATAAAGTTAAACTCAGGTTGACAAAAACTCAGTTTGACTCAACAAAACTCAGCTTGGCTAGAGTACCCAAAACTGGCAAACACTCTGGCGTCGAGGTAGTGGCAGTCAGCAGCTTAAGAACACTCCGTTTAACGAGGAAACCATCAGCAGGTGTGTGAGGAGGCGGACCAGAACCAGGCGCCTCCTGGTGGATGAAGGCAGACAAACACAGAAACACAAACACAAAGACAGGAGTCCTGACAACATTGGTCCCCGGACGCTGGTTGTAGTTAGAAAAACTGTAATGTATCTCAAACCTCCATACATACTAAAATATCACAGATTACCTTAACCTTAATTCAGTGGTTTTACTTCTTTGTAAATGGTTCAAAGTAGAGACAGTGGGGACCAATCACGTAAATTAAGTTCCTTGATCTCCTAATTCTGAACATGAACATCGTGCTTACCTCTTGTCTAGTCTGGTACTGCATGACCCACAGTTCTAAGAAATTAGGAAACAAGTGAATTTTTATCATTGTCACTTCTTGTGCTGCAACACTTTCAACTTTTTTGTGTCATTCTTGTAGGTATGAAATTCCAACTTTAGGACAACCTAAAGGCTCAACTTCTGCTTTCCATATGTATTTCATCCCTGCTCTTCAGTTAAGAAAGATTACATAAAAAAAACAAAAACAAAGCCAAAGCCATACATATGTTAATATCACATAAGTAATAAAGATTAAGTAGAAGTTAATGACATCCTCAGTCATGCTCATGGAGGTAATCTTTCTTTTTTTATATCAAAATTAGATTTGGATAGGGGGAACAAACAGGGGGTGAGACTGGAGCATAATATTTTAATCAAATTGTCATGAGTGAGTGGATACAATTAGGGAGGCTGTCAGTCACAGAGGCAGAGATTCTGTTGTTGCTCAGCTGTTGTGGATGCAAAGGGGTGGAGGATGGGCCAGCAGCTGAGCATCATATCGGGCACAAACTGTTTACTGACTCCTCCCAAACAGAAATGTTAGGCCATAAGCAGTGAAGTGTGGCACAAAGCTGCATTCATATGGTCGACTTGGAGATTAAGACATTTCATGATGCATTTTAAGGTATGGCATAAGTATATAATACATGGTAGAAGAAGGACTGATGGAATGGTGCATGCAGAAGCAAAAACAAATGACATGGAGACCCTGTAAGATTCCTGGACTATTGTACCGAGTCAAAAAAAAAAAAAAATCACTGATCCATGCTATAGATCCATTTTTATCTACTTTTTGCTTGAACAGTCACTCTATAAGAGCAAACAAGTGTGAAGCAAACATTTAGTAGTCCAGTTTGGGAGTATTTTATTTCCAGTTCTAAAACCTCTCTTTATTTCATGAACTTGTTTCTAATCATGGGGAAAATTATCAGTTTATAATTTTACCAAACAAGTGCAGTGGTTTATTTCCGCAGACTGATTTGGTGCTCAAGCAAAGAACTTGATTTGACTGATCGACATTGCTGTGTGTAAATGGGAATTGTACTGGAGTTTTGGGAAAGGCACAGGGCTGATGGAGTAGAATTAGATAAAGTTGGACCCTGAAGTTGGTTCCCCTGTGCTACAATATACAAAGATTACAATCCAAGGTAATAGAAAACTGTAGAATAAGATATAATGACATTTGAAGATGAAATACAAAAATAATGTCTTAGGTTTAGTGGTGAATAATATCCTCTTTTTTTGAAACCCCATTAAACTTAAGGACTAGTATTAAAGAGTGTAAAGGTGCACAGTGATATAGCCCATTATTTTATATATATTTCAATATATATACATATATATATCGAATTGCTTTCTCGATATACATTTTATCTACATTTGTTCTTTGCCAGGCTTTTACTTTAGGTTTCCTCCTCGTCCTGAACTTGTTCTAATCTTAACTTGGACTTCTCATTTGACCTTTTTGCAGTTTTCTTTTTGCTATAGATGCTGTTTTCTTGCTTTTTGCAATATAGAAGTTCTGAGAGTTTTGCATTCATAAAATTTATAGAGGTTGATTAAAGAAGTACATTAAAGGGAAAAATATTTAAAATGTTTTGAAGAAGGGTGTAGAGCACATTAATCAAGGGACAGATATACAGTAAAATATTTTGTAAACTTGAAAAGTTGAGTCTCTGGTTATATACTTTACCAAGATGTTGAAATAAAACTTCCTAGAATTGTTTTAGCATTTACAGAAGTGGTTAATTTTTCTTTACTGTCAAAGTGTCATAAAAACAAATTGCAATGTGAATTTAAATAAATTCTGGAAAAAGGAGACGGAACAACATGATTGATTTCCTGACGGGACATTTTATAAAAGGGTATTTTATACAACTAAGATGTGTAAAGCTTAAACTCAAATTTCATGAATTTAGTCAGTAAATTTCTGTGTAATAAGTTTGCCATTATGCTACTGGCACGGAGGATGCTCTTGTAAATAAGATCTCTAATAATATTGCTAAAGCTATTACATTCATATGAACAATGTCCTCTGCTTGTAAGAGGAACAGTGATTAAAAAGTGTTATAATTAATCTAACTTATGTTGTTGATCAATAAGACCTGTCAGCAGAAAAACAGATGGCAGTTGGTACAACTAATTAAATCAGCTGATGTCCAAAGGACAAACTAAGACTAGCTGAATGGCAAGGACAGAAAATGTAATGGGCTTAAATAAAATGAACAGTGAAGAACGCTGTACAAGACTGAGTATCACTCAGTTAAGTTGTGGTGTCCTTTCAGACTCATTTAGCTGCTGTGGATAAAGTGGAATACCAATTCAGTTACTCTATCAAGTTGTTGAAGTTTTCAATTCTTTTTTAATAAGGTTGAGGCAAAAAGAACTAGAATTAATCAAACAAGTTGCAAATATTGATTTTAAATCAATATGTGGAGTTGGAAATATGTTATTTATGCAGCACAACAAGCACAAGTCGAGTTCTGTCACTTTTGTGATAAGCAGTACTTGGAAGGCTTAAAGTCAGGACCACTGAGCCTGAGACTAGGTCAAGACCAAAACAAGGGTTTCTTGAGACTGAAAAAAGACCAGACTGTGGAAGGCTGAGACCAAGCCAACACCAGCAGCCTACAGTTCATGTTTCAATAAAAGATGATCAAAAATCAAAAAGTACTTCTCAAATTTACCTGGAAGATCCTATAAAAAATAAATACCCAAAGCCAAAATAATTGCACATTTCTATAATCAATACTCCTTTTAACAAAAAAGGCCTATGAAGTAGTGAAACTAGTTTAATCATGCCCCTCCTTCCTACTATCCTAAAACCCAACAATCTTATACTTAGGATTCCATGCAACTCCAAAAGTCCATGAAGTGAAAAAATAAATACATTTATTTACATAACAACATACATATACACATTCACATGTGCCTACACGCATCTTTGTTCCTACTATTATTACCCATGGCCCACACACCCACAACAATTTCAAAAATATGTACACAACCATATAAAGTGATTTTGCTATCCTAATTCAATTTTATAGCTTTTAAAGAAAAGCACTTTGAGCCTTTTTAATTAGTTTGTTTCATACTTTCACAATATTTTTTTAAATGGATATTATCTTTATGTTTGTTTAAGCACTTAAGATTTTGATATTAAGATATACCCTCCCTGTCTCAACATAAAGATTTGCATGCTGTCTGGTAGCTTTTATTTTTAGCCTTAGTCATTAGTTGGGAAGTATTTAAATCCTACCAGATCAGATAGTTTAAAAAAGCAGGGATGAATGTATAAAGGATAAGTGGGACCATGATAGCTAACCTATGTGAAAGCAAGAACTGTTCTACTGCCTTAAAATACAGTTATTTGGCAGACAGACTCTTCCAGCTTATTGAAAGCCCTTGGTGAGTAAAAGTCTAATGTTCCTTCTTCCCTATTGCCTGCCTGATCACAGCTCTGCTTCTGCCTCCTGGATTATCCTGCTTTGCCTTGCTCCTGACAGATCTTATCAGCTTCTGTTTTGGGGTTACCATTTGTTTTTTTGTGCCCTTGTTTTTGTCTCCTGCTATTCCGCTGGATTGGACTGATTACCTCTGCCCTGGCCTTGGCTTAAATTACTGGTTACTCCCTAACATCTCCTGCCAGACCCCTCTATGCTTGATTCTTTCGAATTGGTGTTTATAACCCATGCTCACATCACCCATTACACTCTTGTAACTCATTATGGTTCCAGATGGTTGATATACCTGGCTTTTTTCCTCTCATCATCCCATCCATCATCCCATCATTAATTCCATCATTCATCCCAGTGGTCCCCTTTTGGTAAGCCTTCACAGCAATGGTCCCCTTTTTGTAGGTCTTCGCAACACTGGCCCCCTTTTGGTAAGCCTACATGGCACTGACCCGTTTATTAAGCCTTTGCGGCATATCTCCTCTGTTACTCATCCTTCTGTTCTACGTTTCTTAGCTTACAACTCAATCCTCTCTTCCTTCTGAGCATGCTGACACACCATTTTTTTTTGGGGGGGGGGGGGGGGGGTGGGGGCATCCCTGTTCTCATACACCTGTTGGTAGGCCTTTGCGGCACTGGCCCCCTTTTGGCAAGCATTTGCAGCCCTGGCCCCTTTGGTAAGCCTTTGCGGCACATCTCCTCTATTACTCATCCTGCTGTTCTATAGCATTGTTAACCTGTTGGTTCTGATCTTCTGAGAAAGTGTTGTCTCAGGAGATTAGAAAGAAAACGATAGACGAGCATGCTTAAGGTAAAGGCTATAGGACAATCCAAGGTCCATATCCATATCCAAGCAGATTGACGTTTTTGTGACTTTAACTGAACAAATGAATCAGACATTTGAGATCCAGGGGACTGAAGCCAACCTCAGTGGACGTGGCCTCAGGAGCAAAATTGATGACGAACCAAAGAGATGGCCAATAAGAATGTTAACAAAAGAGCCCAGAAATACTTGACCTGTTGACCATTGTTGTAAACAAATAAAAAATAAACAAGGCTGAAATATGACAAACTAAAAGTTTGACAAGCCACAAAGCTTTCCTGGAGAATGCCATATGGACAGGTGAGACAGAAAATGAACATTTTCCTGAGGCTGCTCAGCTCAGTGATCAGATGGAACTGTAAGCATATCAAGAAAAGAATATTGTCCCTACTGCGAAGCATGGAGGAGGCTCAATTATGTTCTGGGGCTGCGTTGTGTCACCTGACACAGTAGGCTAAGATAAACTGTTAGCTGCAGCCATAATGCCTAACCAGAAGGTATTAGACCTTTGGTGTGTCTGCTTTGTTATTGGAGCAGAACCCAGGTTTTCACTTATTTAGTTACCAATATGAATTTAATTTTAATCAAAATAGAGAATATCAACTATAATTTATTTGCTAAATAAATTTAGTTGTAAGTTTTAATTCGTAAAAAAAAAAAAAAAAAAAAAGAAAACGACTTCTTCACTTGTTTTACTCTAAATGTCTGAAAAAAGAAAATTTTCAGCTTTAAAAGCCTAAAATGTATGTTATTCCCAAAATATTAATGGAAATACTGACTGAAAATACAGATAAAGAAAAGTGAAAACTAAAGAGGAGGAATTTTTTATCCTGCTTGATTAGAGTTATTTATTCATTTTTTCCAACAACTCTAACAAACACACACGCACACAAAAAAAACAATATGGTGTGATAACAGGAGCTAAGTGTAACTCTGCCTACCTTTACTCTTAAACTGGGTAACTCTTAGTAACTAATACTCCCCAACTTTTGGCTGTGAAAAGCCACAGTCAGAATCCTGAAAAAAGAGATACTTTTTGTAGAGTGACACAAAGTTCCCTTACATCCATGCTGGCATTTTACATTATGCACAGTGTTATCAATAATCATCAGCAGGTTGGATCTCTCATTATTAATGTGTTGTCCCTGAGGCCTTAGCCAACAGGCCAGCCTGACTGAGAGGCACGCTCATGCCAACGTGATTCCTGGTCATTTGTCTACATCATGAGTCCCTGCTCCAGGCTGAGATGGAGCTCCAGCCAAGCTCTACCACTTAATCAGCAGGTTAATGCCAGCCTCTGAGGGAGATGAGGCGGGGCAGGGGATAGAGGTTTTGGCCATATTGGGATTTAAGCTCATTTGCAACACGTACAGGAAATAACCCACTGCCTTCAGGAAGCATGATGGAGGGAATGGAGACGACAGAGGAAGAGAGGGATGTTAAATAGAATAATGCATGTCCCACCATTCACTGTCTTCTTTCTTCTCGTTCTATGTTCTCTGAGATTTTCTCTCCGCCCTCTGCACCTGCCCATCCTCCTGTCACCTTCCTTAAATTCTCACATCCGCTATCTACTTTCTTCTTTCTCATCCTTTCATCCCCCGTCTGCGTCCTCTGTTCCTGGAAACATGGCGTCCTGTGAAATATAACTGCCGGTATGTCTTTCTGTGTGTTTGTGCCTGTGTGCCTGTGTGTGTGTGTGTACACACACACAAATGCCCGGTTGCGCTGCGGCAATATGCTCTCACTCAATCAGATTTGCATAAGTAACCTCTCAGCAGGCCTGCTCCACTGGCCAGGTGCGTTCTTCTATTTGCATATAGAACTGTGAGGCTCCCCAGAGTCACTTTAGACTCCAGTGACTGCTGAGTGAGCCCACATGAAATCTGAATTAAAAACTCTCCACCCGCCCGCTGACACCCTCCTCCATCCATGCCCATCTACATACCTACTTCAAATCCCTACATCTTTTCCTCCATCCATATCAGTCCATCTGGAGAGAAGACCACTATAGAACTGCAAAGGAATCTTCCTCTCCTGCATTAACCTACACCACAACATTAAGAGAACAATAACAAAATATGTTGCCCTAAAACATCTCTGCCATAGTTTTTGGGTACTTGGAGGTTGTGAGATGCTAGACATATTCAGGTTTTATTTCAACTCCAAAAGCTGGTTAGAACTGGAAAAAAAAGAAAAGAAATTAAACCAAATTTTCATTAAATGTTGTTTCCATGAAAAACTTGGCCACTATTTTATTAAATAAACTTTCCATAAATGGCAAGACCTGATTTTTTCTATCAGAACATTGTCAAAAGAATTGTTTTTTTTTACCAATTGGAAACAAAGTATATTTTATAAACTGCTTTTAAAATATTATATAAAGACCTTTTTTCATGCATTTAAAATTATCTCCAATATAAAATGCCTTCCACATATACTAGTTTTTCGTTTTTGCTTCTCAACCCCTTCAAAGTCAGGTTTTTCAGGTTGTGTGGAGGTTTTTTGAGGACCCAAGCCAGTCACAATGTTGTTTTATTTTCAAATGAATTCATTTGATCAAAATGTTGTTGCTATGACCTTTAAAGTACCTTCTTCATAACCACATCCCAAGTTAGGGGGTATAAAATGTAGGTACATTAATTACCTCCACGTCTACAGTTGTTGCAATCAGGTAGACAAGAAGGCCTCTTTTAAAAGACCATACTGTAGCTAAAATCTGTGATTTTAAAATAGAAAAACACATTTAATATATATAGTTTTAATAATTAATTGTATAAAGGTAGAACAAAACTTACCTAACGATTGTACAAAAAAGTATGGTAGACGTAGGATCGTGGTATGGGGATGTTTGGGTTTTATACTTTCCCTTTAGTTTTAATGAAAGGAATTCTTCACTTGCATGAAAGGAACCTTCAAATGGTTTATGGAAAAAGTCATGCTCCCAAAGTTGTGGTAACACATTTTGGGGAGAGGCTTGTAGTGCTAACATGACTACACAGCATTGAAAAATGCAAGGTCTAGGACATGAAGGGGTGGTATTTGTGAGATGCAGACATGATTGGACTGCAAAGAGTACAACCTCAACTGGATGAAGCAGGTTTGGGGTGAATTTATTGAAGACTGTGAGCCAGGTCGTCTCATCCCACTCATCCAAGGCCCTTTCCAGGTAAGTTAAACTTGTTTCTCTCAAAAGTTTAGGCCAATGTTAACATTTAGGTTGTTTTTCATTATTGCTCTTAGGGTTCCTTTATACAAACCCATGACCAACATTAGAAATTAAGCAATAACGTGAATTTGCAGTTTTGAGAAGGTTGTCTCTGATGCACTGTTCCTACATTATAGATTATTAGAGCTTAGAAATCTTCTGAAAGCTTCAACTTCATTTTGAACTGCTTGAAAAATGTTATCTGTAGTCTCTAGATGACGCTGGCCATTAGTTTTGGCAATAAAATTCTATTTAATCATTAAATATAAACAAATTTGCTTTTATTTTGAAACCAGAATAAAATAAATACTTAAGTTCTGTAGGTCAGACGACACCTTCATCTAGATCTTAAGGGTCGTCTTGGTACTTGTGTATAAAACTTGCATGAAAAGGGAAAATTAAAAAAATCTGCAAAAAATATGTCTGTCAGTAGGGTCTGTCATGTCAGAAACAGAAAACAGAGAACATAACAGCAAAAAGAGGACAACAGACAACCAAAGTAAACATAAAAAAAAGTTCAAGAGCAATGGGTATCCCTTAGATATCCATGTGTCTGAAAGGCAAAACGTATGGTGTAATACAGTATTATTAGGGTGGTATATATCTGTAGCTGCAGCTTAGTACTATGGTATCTGTGGTAAGGCATGCTCAAAGTACCCAACCCTGCACCTAGAGAACTATCAGCAAACACAGGCACCTCTCGTCGACGGGGAGCATAAGAAGTCCATTAGTTTCTAAAAACAAATTTATAATGAACTAGAGGATATACAGACTGTAAGAGCCCTTTGCAAAGGTTTGTTTCTTTATCTTTGTCAGGGTTTATTTTTTCATGCTATAACCAGTAACACTGTAAAATCTTAAAACACTGGAGACAGCAAGAGAAATCCAGCATCAGTCTCGTCTGCTTTGTCTCATGTAAATGCCAGCTGGAAGATATTGAAATATATGCCCCAGTCTTTTGACAGCACCACCAAAATTGGCTAACAGGATCCTGTTTTTCTCTCATTGTAGCGGATAAAACTCCTAAAACAATTCATTTTAATACATGGAAAACCCACAGCTGCAACGGAGAAACAAGCTGGGAATGCATAATTTTCTAAATCTGAGCTTGACCCTGACCTAAGGGTGCCTCTGAGGTTTTTTTTTTTTTTTTTTTGTTTAGCTCAAAAGCCATAGACTATACCTTGAGTAATTTGTACTCTACTCATTTATTTGGAAGTTCCAAGTTAGTGTGCCTTTTCATCTGAAGCAAATACGTCTGTGCCCTTAAATTTCAAATTCAATAGATATTATTGTAAAATCAAAGGCACCAATTTAGCAGCAACACTGTTAGTTTGTGTATCCCTCAATGACATTTTATCTCATTTGAATCTATTGTTCCTCTTTGACCTGCATACCTTCTTTTTCTCCTCAGATTAAATCTCTTCCATGCTTTATTTGGCCTTCCTGTGCAGATCAGTTAACTGGTGGCAGGATGTTACACTGTACTGCATGCACATGAAAGGATACTTGTAATATACAGAGGGGGCAAAGTAAGGGGCACGCAAAAATATAATAACATAAAAAAGGGTGAAGGCGAGCAGAAGCACAAGGTCTTCATCTCTCATGTATAGAAATTGGAAACGTCTGACCAGACGGGGGTTGCTTATCTCAGAGGGCAGATAGCATCACGAAACAAGCCTGTAATGGCTGCATGCTCCACTTGATAATCCCCTCCTACTCCTCTCTGCCTCCGTCCGTCCGGAGATACGAGGCCCCCGGTCACAAGGCTTAGAGGCTCAAAGAGCAGGGGAGCATTACTGATTCAAAAGAAATGCATTTTGGCTCCTCCAGTGCTTTGCTGGACTGGGTTAACATAATAGCTTCCCTGCCCTGGCCATTGCCTTGTTTTTGATTGATACTTTTCAATTACAGTCCACTCCCGTCCGATTCAGCCGCTCCTCGGCCCTCACCCCCTCCCCAAACATTCAAAATGCTATTTTTCTCACTGTGTGATAACTTCAAACATTTAGGGGGTACAGGAGCACGGCTAACCCTGTTTAGCTGGCGCAGTAAATTGGTTCCATGTTCAACATAATAGCACTGACAGGCTTTTGCTAGGGAAATCAGTCCGGCAAAGGGACATGCCAACGATAAGACATCCAGCTTTGAAATTCTATTTCTCCGTATCAGAATTAAATCTGGACTTTATATTTCTTTTTGCCCGGGCGCAGGTTCTCTCTGGTCGCTTCCCGGCCTGTGCTATTTGATCATAGGGTGACAACTAATACTTACCCCTGAGATCCTTGGCTTTCTCCATTTTCTGGGACTTTGGACCTTATTTTTTCTTTCCCTTGTTATTTTTCCCTTCTTTTTTTCTTATATTGGTTGTCAAAACCTAAGATGATTTGTCCATCCTAAGCATGTAATGCACCACAACACACAGTCTGTGTCTGCAGACTTTAAAGATGTACCTGCACACCTGAAATCTCTGCACACAAAACATAAAAAAAAAACTTTCTTGGGCAGTTTAGTTAAAACAAAGAGTACTTTATGTTACATGGATTAATATGATGATGCAGGACTTCGGTTCAGCTTCTTTTTAAAAAGTTTCTGTGGATTTATCTGGTGCAATAAGTTGCTGTGTATCTCTGAGTGTACATATACATGTGCAGCAGCAGTTCTGTGATAATTAGCAGAAGGAACGCTTTCCAGAGGTATCAGTGCCGATCTGATATCCATGTGGCTCCCAACAACAGCACTGGGGCCCTGCAGATAATTAATCTATTTAGCGGAGGGGGTGGAAAGCCACCCATCGTTAGGTCAGATAAGTTTGTGGATTTACACATTTTAAAGTCATCCAGTCCCTCAATGGCACCAAGCTGTGCAATATTCTAATGTCATTAATTACTATTTCCGATTGGATGGTCTTGGCTGTTTCTGGACCAGCTGTTTCATCAACCGTGTGTGTGTGGGTGGTATGTGTGTGTGTCTGTCTTTCTGTCTGTTTAAACGAGTTGCCTACTTTCATTGAGGGTTATTATAAACAGTACCAGCTGTAATGCTATCAGTGCCAAGAAATTTAGCTCTTTTTCTAAGCATCTATGACTGGACACTATAAGATTATTTTAGAAGAACAAGAATGTTTCATTGTTGCACCACATATGACTCATGGCAGGTCTCAACTCTTCTTTTCTAGATGTCCCATATAATCAAAAAGTCAACCAAAGAGAGACAATAATTTGGTTATATATATGTTACATACCCTTCACATGTTTAGACAATTCTTTGTGTATATCTAGAAGTTATGTCGTTTCTTTACTGCCCTTCTTGTCCAAAAGTCTTTACCTCATTTTGTGGATCTCAACATGATGGCAGCATCATTTTGTTTTTTTCTGGTCACTCTTGGGCATAGAGAGTGTTTAATTCAAGTTTTTGTTTAATCAGATAATTTCATAACCAGGCAGGTAATGCTGATAATCCAAATATATATATATAGTGTTATATTCACTGTAAAAAAAAAAAAAAAGTCATTTTTTTAAAGCCAATCCAATGCTTCACTCCTGAATAGAGCTCAGTTCTGATCCAGTTGTTAAATGCAAAATGAAATTTCAGAATTTGGAAAGGACATGTCATTGACAGCAAAACCACTGAATAAGTATCCCTAAGCATTAGTTTATTTGCATTGGATAATTTGCTTCAGGCACCCAGTTTGAGCTTTGGTTGGTGGAAATTGGTATCAATCCTGTGATGACCACCTCAGGAGGGGATGTCCAGCCTTTAACACAAATGTACAAGAAAATAATTAAACAAGGACCCTCGCTACAGTGGACCTATTCATCTGATAGCTCAACTGTGAAATCACTATAAATGTTTGTTTTTCTTAGAGGTTTGCTTATGGTTTGGTTTGCATTATATTCATTCATAAATAAATTGAGTGGGACTGAAATGTTCAATGCTTGTAGGATGGAAGAAGCTTTCCCTATATAAAGTTTGACCAAGCTTATAGCCATATAAAGGTGTTCATAAAATCCCATCTTTTAGAGGTATTGTTTCTACAGAGTCCAGAGAGTTCTGCCTCTACATCCCAGTATATTTTTCGAGTGAAAAATTACCCCCCCCCCCCCCCCGGGAAAAAAAAAAAAACCCCCAAAAAAAAAATCAAAAATTGGAGAACATTATGGATGCCTAAAACAACTCTGATAGAAGGAGGAGCCTCAACTCTACTTTACAATTCCTACCAGATGACAAAGAGGAACATTTTAGGCAGACTCCAGCTTACCTGTGGAGTTACCTGGGCTTAGACTCCAGCTCCTTGTATTTCAGATTCCATATCCCATACTCATACTTGCTGGTTGAAACACAACACAGATCTGAGAATTGCCATAATTACTGAGAAGGCAATTCCCCCATCACTATTCATCTACCACTCCATTCTCCCATCACTAATAAAAAGCACATCATGTTGTCTTTAATCCTTCAATTAACCCAGACGGAATATCCCTACCAATCAAAACTCAGTAGTCAAAATTATACATCTACATTCAATAAATGCAAATAAGTTTGTTCCTTGTGATATTTAATCTTCTTAGAAAGTGTCTGAGAGCTGATAATCAACACAGATAAAGTCAATATTGGTCCTAATGTTGATGTCAGGTTCTGTATCTGGTCAGCAGTCAGACTTTCTCAGTAGGAAGCTATCTGATAAAGAGACACCATGGCTTTGTGGTACCTCAAAGGACTGATTGCACAGATAGGTGCCTGCTCTATATTATCATATCATATCAGCCCACCATGCAAAATATGTTGCATTAATACAGCTACAGGAACTTGTAAAATTGTTATGCTATACACATTAAAGATGGTAAAATTCTGCAGCTGCTCAAGAGTTTTCTTTTATGTGTTTAAGCCATCTTTAGTTGCATATATTTCTTCAGGGGATTAGTGTCTCCTGTAGATGTCAGGGGGGCTTCAAAATCTCTGACCAAATATTTTTACACATTCTAGGCATGCAATGGTGGAAGGGGGTAGAGGAAGAGGAGACGGTAAGGGAGGGGGGCTCCTGAGTTCCCAGCTCTGACATTGTGAGTGTCAGACTCCGATCACTTTAATCAGAGCGAGGATATGCATGATAAAACGGATAAGAGACTTTAATCAAAAAAATTCGCTGGTCTGGAAACGTGACACACTCCGACAAGCACGCCTCAACCTCCCCTCCCCACTCCATCAACCCCCAGTGTCACCACCACCACCGCCCCGGTCTGAGCACACCATGAATATGCATGGCCCTTCCAAGAGATGGGTCGCACATTAAAACCGAGCGGTGGAGGAAAGGAAAACAATATCTCCACGCACACACACACACACACATGTTCTTGGTCTACAAATACTACTTTGCATCTTCGAGACCTATAGACTCAAAGCAGAAAATACAATGTAGCTGTAGTTCCTCCACTCACACATTTCTTGTTTATCATGTGTTTATACAATTCATGTTCCCACCCAGCAGACGTACACTGTACGCTCTGCTGCTGGTTAATGATAAATTACACATGTTGGCATTGGCATGCAAAGGCCTGGCTTGACATGAAACATAAATACCCTCATTTGGATCAGTTCATACATTCACCGTATCTGAGTGTGTGTGGATAATGTGACAGGGCAGATCAGTGTGCTTTGGAACGCAGCAGCAGTTGGTGATTCACAGCTGAAATTTAAGCAAGTTTTTATTATTGAGATGAAAAATCTTTATAAATAAATCTTTACTCATCATAATACTTTCTATTATTTCTAAAATAGTGGGGAGCTAGGTTACGGCATTATTGATTAGTAATTTGAATAATGTCATAACTATTTTCAACCTATGTAGTTTGGTTTTGACATAGACCATTCCACTTAGGCAGCAAATCAATTTAAGAAAAAAAAATCAGTTCTTGCTGGAGAAGGGTAGCTGTGTCATAAGGCCTTTTTAGACTAAAAATAAGAAAACTAATCACTTTTTTTTCAGTGGAGTGAAGACTTAATTCCATTTTTTTATCTTGTTCACTTCACGTCAGTGTCTCCAAAAATGTTTACATTTTTTAAATATGCAGATGGCACAAACAAAATGGAATTTTTATTTGAGGATGGCCATAAAAGAAAGTGAAACTGATATTGGATTGGGGCCCCAACCGATACTGGTATTGGTATTGGTGCAACACTAGTTGTAAGCAATAGAGTTACGGGTACTAATGAAATATGAATAGTGCAAAAATTGAAAAGCTGACTTTGTCAGCTCCTTGATTCCAAAACCTATATAAAAGAGAAGGATTCACTGTCAGACAGCAGTGAAAGCTCTCCAACTGCTCATAACACATTTGCTTCCCTCAAAATATTACAGTGCCCTGTGATAGTATTCGCCCCCCCCTTGAACTTTTCCACCTTTAGTCACATTTCCGTACTACAAATAAAGATTGTATTTTTTTCTGAAGAATGATCAACAAGTGAGACAAAATTATGAGGTAGGAAAAAATGTATTGGATATTTTAAACTTTTTTAACAATTAAGAAACTGAAAAATTGGGTGAGCAAAATTATTCAGCCCACGTGAGTTAATATGTTGTAGCGCCACCTTTTGCTGTTATTACAACGTACAAGTAGGTTTGGGCAAGTCTCTGAAGGTTTTGCACATTGAGAGACTGAAAGTTTTGCCTGTTCTTCCCTGCAAAACAGCAAGAGCTCAGGGAGGGCCGATGTTTATGACAAAAGTTTGAAAAGTTCAAGGAGGCCAAACACTTGCGTAAGGCACTGTATAAACCAAGGTAGACAATTAATATTTTTATATACTGTCATTTATTATATAGTTTTTTTAGAAAATTGAACTGCCTGTAAATATAGTTAAAAAATCTGTGTTTTATTGGCTAATTCTGGTGCATTTAGTCTGACCTGGTTCAATATTGTGATTTCCCCAATTTTGACAAAAATAATTAATTAAAAGTTTTATTGGTAAATTCACCTTGAAAAAAAGCCACACAAAAAAGAAGGTAATTAGAAGAGTTTTGGTTGATACAATATTTTAAAGCTTAAGTGTGTAATTTTCAGCGACATCTAACGTCCAGACTGCAGACCGCAGCAACATGAACATCTCCCCCCCACCGCTTCTCCCCCCCAACAGTACGGCGAGCGTCATGGAACAAAATGCCTTCCACGACGTCCGCATTACCTACCTTCTCAAGTGATGAGGTTTGTTTACATAGATAATTTTACAGATAGTATTTCATTAGTCTGTGTAGGGTATAGATTTCATGTAGACTTAAGATAATAAATATACCCGTTATTTTCGAGCATAATGGGGGATCTCGCAATCGCTAGTTTGTTGGATCTGCGCTTCCGTAGTGCAAAGATGTCTGCCTCCATGGCTGCGAGACCCGCTCCTATGTAATTATAAATAACGAATTCTAAGGCAACGCAAATATTAAGGTTAAGAGGCTGAGCTCGTAGATGATGATAAATAACATAGTTATGTATAATATATTACATTTCTGACTGTATATCCCTGTAATTATTACACACTGTAGCTTTAAGTCTTTGGTGCTCAGACCAAATATCAGCGCTGTAATGTACTACTACTGACGAGTTGATGAATGAGAACAGGGATGAATCCTCCCAGGCCCGGAAATGGTGGTGAACAGAGATAGAACGAAGATGAAGTTCAGCTGGAATATTGTGTGGGTTCGTATGAACTTCCATGATGAGCAAACATGAAGCAACTGTGGGGAGAAAAAACTCTACTTTGGGAAGATATCTCAGGTAGAACAGGCTCAACATGCCGGTGTTATGTCAGACTAGCAGGGAATGCCTCCAGATACAGTATAAGTCCAGGGAAACACTCTAATGGGGAAAAAGCACAGCAGCAGTGAGGAAAAGGGGCCCAATGGAGCTTGTGATAAAGGTAGAGAAGAGGATGGAGGAGGGTTGAATCAGGGTTGTCTTAGTCAAAATCTGTCATGTGAGCAACTGTGCTGGGGCTTATTTGGGCAGCAGGCTAAGGTCTGGATTTGAAAGTTTTTAAAGCTGAGGCAAATGGCTTGTGGATAAGTTCTTTTAAACCTGAAATTCAGACATTAATCTTATATCCATTAGTATCCAATGTTAGGACAGTTTCTTTCATTGTTGACTATACCGAGACAGTTTTGACAACTCCGTCACTTTTTACAGTTTCATGAAATGACAACTCAAACAAAACAGCATCTCTAAAAGAGAATACTTTGGGTTGCTTAATGTGCCTAGTACAAAATGCATGTCTGAGGGTATAGTGGAGGATGTTTGTGAATTTTTGAATAAATAAAAAAATCACATGTACAACCCTGTACCCATTCAAGAGAGGAAATGCCTATTAAATGCATGCGAGAGCATGCACGAGCCCATTTCTCCTCGTCCACACTCTGTTTAAAAGTTGCTGCTTACATCATTCATACAAATTTATTTTTCAAAAGAAGATTTGCAATTTCTCAACTATGTCAGACTAAGTGAAAATGGGGATGAGAACGTAGGATGGCCTTACGTAAACATATCACCAGAATGACTAACAATTAGGAGGACCACTGATTTTGATGATCTACATGGAAAAATAACATTCTCCACTACACCTTTAATACTTTCAGTATCATTCAGCAGTTGCAAAGTTATGCTTCTGTTTGTCCGCAAATTAGCCCCAACCCTTCAGAGCCAGCCCAGCTTCAGTCAAAGCATCCAGGACAGATGTCACATCAGCTTGGACCTTCACTCACTCTTCTACACATCATTGCTAATTAAATGTTTTCTGGTGCCATGGAAGGACCTATGAGGGAGTGGGAGCTGTGTAATTGCTTCCTGAGCTATGCTAATTAATTAGCACATACATGCATTTCTGAGCTCGTCATACATGCTGAGCCAGATGGTGGAAAAGGATACATGTATGTGCTTGAAGAGCTATCAGGGAATGAATAAATAGTACATTACAGCCACATAGCTGTTCACATTAACATAATATATTGGCGGTATGCAGCAGACAATAAAGACAATTAGTTGCATAGTGGCAGGAATACTTCCTGAAAGCCCCCACTTCAGAGATGAATGGAAACTCTGGCACATTGTTCATGTTGTCTGTCATCTTATTGTCCATCAGCACCCCAGATGTGTTTGTGCTTCTGATTTTGCTACCCAAACAGGGGTGATCAAAGTTGAACCAACATCATCAGAACCTTCCTAAACCCAGTTTAGAAAAGAAACAAATATACATCTTCATATTGTATACAATGAGAGGGATAAAATGATGGAGTGATAAGATTTTTTTTTATCTGAAGCTTTTTAAACAGTAAACATCCTGTTTGTACATAACAGTTACATCAAAATGAAGAGGTCCAGTGATCACAAAGGAGAAGAATCTAATAAACAGAAACAATGAGCTCTGGTCCAATTCCATAAATAACAAAGAAAATTGGATAATTGATTTGTCTTTGTCTACTGTGTGAAACTCAAGGGTTTCTTTTAAAAAATAAAATAAGACCATCATCTCTCAACACTCAAAAACGTTTGCTTATGATAAAAGCAGCCTTATGAAATCAGTGTGACCAGCCACTTGTGATGAGGCTGATTATGCTATTTTTATTTATTTTTATTTCATTAAAATGGTCATCTGATTATAGTATATGAAATAATTTATCTACTGAAAGATTAAGCTGTGTTATGACTTTTCTTTCAGAAACTTTGCCCGTCTATGAGGTGTGAAGTAGAATCCAAACTAAAACAAAATCTTGGTCTTTTGAAAGTTGTGTTTTTATTGCAGTAAAATACAGCAATCAAAACGACATATATACATTGTTTTCTCTGCTCTTTATACAGTGTTTGCAATTGATTTATGTTTAGATCCCTATTGTTGCTGTTCAGTATATAGTTGTGGAAATTTCACACAAATATCATAGGTTAAATATATTCTTATTCCACATTATTAATCTTCATCCCATAGAATGGAAGAGCAATGGTGAGAAACAGTGTTTGGCCCTTTCCTCAATTCTTATTATTTATTTAGCATGTTGGTCACACTGAAGTGTTTCAGAACATGAAATAAGTTTTAATACTAGTAAAAGACAAGAAAAGTGCACAAACAACAGTTTATATATGGCGATATAAGGGGAACAACAAATAAAAAAAAATAAAATAATGTGTTGCATATCAATGGCATTATCTACGTTAGTAATTAACGGAAATATCTGACAAATTACTTTGTACATATTGGTAACTCTATTACTTGCTATCTATTAACTGAATTTCCATACACACACGCTGTGTGGTGAGATAGAACTGCTTTCTTTTCTATCTGCTAGGATGGAGTAGAAGAGCTAACCTAGAGGCATACAGTAAGTAAAGTTGTTTGACTGAGGAGATATAATGTCATTGGGTGTTTAGCGTGCATTGATTGCTCAAACAGACGGAGCGGATGCAAGGCGATGGCTTTCAATAGCTCAGAGCCTGGCAGACTCAGTGATAGCATTCCTATACTTGAAGTGCTCCCTGAAGTCAAAGGGAAAAGTACTCTGTGAATCCCTCATTATATTAAAGAAAAAATACTTAATCCACATTGGCTACAAGCGACTCTACTCTAATGAAACTACTCACATTGCTCCACTCATCAACAACACTTACTTACCAGTGGGGGATTTCCCAGTATAATGCAATTTAACTCTTATACTGAATTCACATGTATGTTTTACTGTCATTTTCTTTTCCAGGAAATATTGGAAGTACAGCTATGCTGGGGTAGCCTGGGTGCCATTCCGAACTTAGTCCCGCCCACAAAGTTTGAGGTCGGGAAGTTCAGTCTGGCTCTGCTCCATAGTAGCGCGAGTATTATCGCCCACTGTCAGGCCATCCAATCAAATTGTCAGGGCGGGCTTTATACGATGATAGACAGATGACCAACAGTAACGTAATCAACCACGTGACCAATGCGCGCTTGGGTGACAACAATAATGGCTGCCGCTGGAGAGTTTAGGTGAGTAGATTCTGCTATTAGGTCTGTTCTAGAAGATATCGACAGCAAATTAATTTTAAAAGAGGAACAGAGAAACGCGATCAAGTCTCATCTTCTTATTATAGGCGTGCAACTGCACGCTTTGATTTTTGTGGACAACAACTATGCCTCGCTTAACACACGTCACGCACTCCGTTGCTCTTATTGGTTGTAGGTCTATCCAATTGAGTGCAGAGGCATTTTTTTTCCTGGTTCGTTCGAAACACGCCCCATAATCACAGCTCTATGGAGCAGTATCAGACTCATATTCTGACTAGAATTGAGTCGGACTACGTCAGGCTAATGCTGGGGTGGTCAGGAGATTTTTGGAGTGGTGTTACTTCTATACAGTTTTATCACTTATGCTTTGTTTTTGTTAAATTGCTTGACACCGATTATTTTTTTTTAGGATTATACCTATTTAGTAGTCCGTTAAAGCCTATTAGTATGCATAATAAAACTTTCTAAAACTTGGTTTGATTTTGGTATATTTCATAATAATAATCATTAATCATATTAAACATCGCTACATGACCATTTTGCAATTGAGTGTCTTGACTAACTTGTCCCACCACTCATGCTAAAATGTAGTATTGGTACATAATGTTTTCAGATATATAGTCTATTTCATTAATTTATTATTGAATAATTAGTTATTTTAATTGAGAAGGACCTAAATGACCAATTAAGTTACTTTTTTGGAGAAAGTTACTGATACATATGGATATTTACTTGTTTTAATTGAGTCCTAACCTGGTATTTTACAGGTACAATCCTTCTTAAACCATCTCTAAATTCATGTTTAACATGTTTAGGAAACAAACTCGTTTTGGAAGACTTTTATACCCTTTTTTCTTGCGAGGATATGCTTAAGAATTTGACCTGTGTGTATGTGTTTCAATGTGGATGTAATGTTCACAACAGTGGTGAGAAATTGTTGGTTTACCATAATCTCTCAACCTCTTATACAATGAATAGAAAGTTGCACCGCAGCAACACTTACTGACTGTCTGCAGGTCAGTCCTGAGTTTTATATAACCCCTTTTCGTGGAGGAAAAAAAGGCATGGTGAAAGCAAGGCAGCCTTTTAAGAACACCATTCCAAGATTGACATCAATACAGGAGGACCACATTTGCACTTTGTGGACACCATGCTCTGTTCTGGTTTTAACAACAGGCAAATACACACACACACACACACACAAAAAAAAAACGTTTTTGCCATAGCCCACTTTCTTTTCCTTCTACATAACAATTCATTCTTCCAACTTTTTATTTAACCTTTGGAGGTTAACTCCAATTATATTTATTTATTTTTATATGCAGACAGCTCTGCAGCAGCGACAACAGATTGCAGGTAGTGTATGTTTCCCCCCTTTGACCATATTTGGACCAACCTTGGATACAAAAAAGTTGTGATAATCTACTGCACTCTCTAACACTCTACTGAGTAGCCTTCTGTGTTGAACACGACCTCAGCAAAACCGTACGAACACGTCCCACATTGCTGCAGTTTTCTTTACATTAAAATTATTGTTCCATTCATCTGCTATCTGAACCAGTAACCACACAGTTTGCATGTTTTGAGTTGTGCATATCTTTAAAGTGAATAATTCTGCAGATGTATTTTCTATTCATTTGGAGGAAAACAGAAATAAACCAGCCAGTTGATTTCCTACTCTCTCTTCTCAGTTACTGACTCACCTTCCAGAACAAATCCTTCTAATTCTGGGGCTGATCGTTCAAAGGCCGAGGAGCTTGTTAGTGTAATGATTAAGTTTAACCAGCCCTCTAAGAATATATGGTTGCGCTTCAGCTGAGCAGAACAGTGTAATGGTTTGGAAATGAGACAGAGGAGGGAGGAGGCAGAGAGAAGAAAAGATGGGGAAGAGGAGTGTGTCTTTCCTTTTACTATGACTCAAAGTTTACAGAACAGACATTTAATCATGCCTGCTGCTCAGAGCCAGGCAACTGTTGTAAACTAATGAAAACTGTGAAATTCACACAGCTTCTGTCTGCAACTGTCCCTGCAGATAATCAGAATATTGATTAAGTGATTATCCTGTTTTTCACCTCTTACTGCCTCCAGATGTGACCATGTTGGTGTGGTGCTGGTTTCTGCAGAAAATAAGGTTTAATTACTGATCTTTGTTTGCTTTTCAAGGCAGTAAGATCATTAAGCTAAGCTAAGTATTTTTCTAAACTGGGCTATATAATTGTATGGGTTGATAAAACAGATTGCCTATTTATCAATTGATGGGCTGCAATATGACAAACATATATATAAAAAAAATTATTGTTGTCCTGATGTTAATTTTAGACTCTGGGGACCAATGTCGATGTGGTGTTCTTACTGTACAGAGCTCTACAAACTTCACCCTCCCCTTCCAAGACATTCCCAGAAATACATCAGAGGCACATGTTATGCTGCACCCTATCATGATTGGGACAAAATGTGTCTGCTCACACACCCCCATTCTCTATGGCTGGACTCTCTCTCCCAGGAGAGACACATGGGGGAGATCTCCTAAATGGAAGGCTAGTCAGGCCACAAGGACCAGATTCAAAAGACGGCCAGAGGTTAACTGGTCCTGGTTGATAATGTCAGAATCTCCAAAACAGACCCTCTGGAAAATTTGTCGTCTGTGAGTTTTTAGGAAATTTGAGATGCAAGAGACTGTTAGCTCTCAACTGAGAGGAAAGGACAAACGGACAAAATCCCTAGACCAAATATGAGCGGAGTGGTGTATGCAGTTCATTGCAGTAAGGAATGCTCTGATCTTTATATTGGAGAAACCAAACAACCTCTCCGGTGATGAATGGCCCAACACAGAAGAGCTGCCTCCTCTGGACAAGACTCTGCAGTACATCTACACCTTGTGGACAAAGGACAATCTTTTGAGGACCAGAATGTTCACATCTTGGATAAAGAAAATAGCTGGTTTTAGAGGGGTGTGAAGGAAGCCATCTATGTTAAGAGAGAAAAAACAATCTTAAACAGAGGAGATGGACCCAGGTTCAGCTTCCAAAAACTTACAATTCAGTTATTAAGTTGATTCCTTCCAGGTATCATCACAACCCCAACCCCTTTACAGGGGAACACAGTACCTCCTCTCTTCAGCCAGGTGAACAATCCCCCCTTCAACGACCGGCCTTTCACAATCATAGACAGATTTCAGGTATTACAGGAGACAATCTCTCCTTTAATGACAATCCCCCCTTTAACGACCAACCCTTCACAATCAAAGACATGTTTCAGATATTACAGGCTAACAGTGGAACCAAACAACCCACTTATCAGGTTCAATTTGCATGTTTCCAAGCAATACAAGGCCTTGTTTTTGGTCCACTATATAAAGCCTCAAACTCAATTTGAATCCAGACATTTTGAATTGAGAAAGCTTCCTGGATGAGAAACGAAACATGTTCAAAACTAGGAAACAAAGTCCAGTGGATTAATTTTTTTTTCTTTAAACTTTTTTCGGAATGACGATGACCTAGATGACTGAGAATCTTCACCAGCATCTTCGAGACTGTACCCTTCCCGGAGTTAATCGACTTCCAAGGTCTCCTTCTTCAAGCATCGGACCCGATGCTTCTACTGCTCCACAGCGGTCATTCTATCCACCTCCGCCCCTCCTGAAGAACAAATCCCGGGACAGGCTCTTTCCCATTCATCCAGTATCTGGACACCGGGGGAAGACTAAGCCTCTGTAACCATCGATCTGATCACCCATCAGTTCTCAATCAGAACGCTTTAACTCGTCTCTGAGTGCCAAGTAACTTATTAAATTCATACCAATACACCCTTCTAATTACTTCTTTTTCTGTGAGTCTTTCCAGGTTCTTTTCCCACTTGCTTAGTCTGCCATGTCATTTGGAGGTTAAATGATATTACAGTAAAAATTATACTATTCTACATAATATTTATTAGATAAAATATATAAAATGGAGACAAATGGGGACTGCATGGTGCCCAATGCTCAGTTGTTGTTTACAAAGCTAAAACAAGCTTAAATTTCCCAAAGAGTTCAAACCCTAATATAACATTAAAGATTATGTGGTTCCTGATATGCTCATCAAATTTGATTGCCAAAATATGACCAAAAAAGTTATTTTAAACAATTCTGCTAGATTCATTGTTTTAGCATCAAAATCTATCTAAAGAAGCTAAAAGGGTTCCAACCCCTGATTATTCCATGTGGAACAATTTAGCTCCTTAGATCTTCATTGTCAATTTGTTTGAACACATTCAGTTGCTCTAAATCGGCTTAAAGCTTATTGGACCTTAGTCCAGAGAATTTGGCAGAAAATCACACTCTTATGAACTGACTAATAGAGCCTATAGACCCAACTAATGTAAAGAAATGAAACACTTTAACTTGTTTAAACACATTCCACAGTTTTTGAGACCTGCATACAGACAGAGCTGCTGTTTGACCGAATTGTCATTTAATGAAAGAAACTTCTCAATCTGTTCTTCTATTGTAAACAGATTTTATTGTGAAATAAGTAAAGTATGTAACACCACCTTCAGGATAAGCTGATGTTTTCTGAGTGCCTTTTTCCAGGATCTATTGTCTTGGCAACACATTCATCCTAGTTTCCCCAAACAGTTTGGTCTTTTTAGAAAACATATGGTATTTCAACCTTGATGTCTACAAGGAACATGTGTTGAAGCTTGAAATGCCAGAATAAATTCCAGCTCAGCTCTTTAACTTATGATTTCTGGTGGCATGATAATTCGTGGATGCAGACAGCATACTGCATGTTTTAACATGACTCCTACACATAAACTGTCAGATGTGTTCTCCTGAGCAGAGCAACTCAACAAAACCAAACCTGGTTTAATTGATACACTATCCTGCCTTCGGCTGTTTAAAGGCCAGCATTGGAGATGTGGCGAACAGTTGGTGACAAACGAAGACTCTTTGAAGCAGGTTATGCTCAAAAGTGTCAAACCTGTTGAAAAACTAAACTCCAAACGCCTCCACTGCCTACCATGGACATGAATTGGAGTCTTCTTTTTCTTTCTCTTCCATTTATGAAAGGAGCTGTGAGTATTCTATCACCAGCTCACAGACAACTTCCAGCAACACCGCTGTGATGGCCGGGGACACAGCACACAAATTACAATTAACCACTAATCCTTAACAGACGAGTTCAAGATGGCAATTTAATTTGCCCTCAGCTGCTTCATTTTTCTTTTTCCAAATCTTTTTTCAAATTCCCTCCCTGCAGTCCCAGGTGCCAGACCAACTTTGAAGGAGTGAAGATATCAATAGTTTATTGGCACTGAGTATTAATTTAACAGGGGCAATAATTTTTTTTCAGACACTTTGGCGAGAAGTGGTTTTGAAGGATTTAAGAGGTTTTTATCCACAGCGGAGATTAGTTGGAAAAATAATGAATTTGGGAGCAAAAGGGAGAAAAGGCATTAAGGAGAACTTTGAAAAAGATAACTTGAGAAACTGATAAAAGGCCCTTGATGATGCAAACTTCAATGTGTCATTATTTTGGAGGAGTTAACAAGCAGTGAGCAAGTTTTCAGTACTTATTCAGCCTATAAAGTAAGATCATCAATATTTTTGGGCCTTAAAAATGCACCTTTATGAGACCTTGTTAGTCCTTTAGATGTTTAATTTTTGGCTAATTTAACAACACAATACAATAAATCAAATCCACAAAACCCTGATAAATATTTGGTTTTGATTGAGAGATGGAAGGACAGACAAACAGGCCAATAATTCTTAGTCTGCTGTTTTCTTGGAACATATAATGTATACTTTACCAGGACAGTAGAAACCACATTCTGCACACATGCAGTATTACGGCTAAGAAAAAGAACATTAAGCTACTACAATATACAGATTCCGTAAAAATTCAAAAAATATCCACTGGACTTGGTTTCCAAGATTTGAAGACATTTCACTAACTTAGTCCCGCCCACAACGTTTGAGGTCGGGAAGTTCGGTCTGGCATTGTTCAATAGTAGCGCGAGTATGCTCGCCCAATATCTGGCGGGCAATCAAATTGTCAGTGCGGGCTTTATACGATGATGGACAGATGATCAACAGTAACGTAATTAACCATGTCACCAACGTGACAACAATAACAATGGCTGCCGCTGGAGAGTTGAGGTGTGTAGATTCTGCTATTAGGTCTGTTCTAGAAGATATCGACAGCAAATTTATCTTTTTGCAACACCGGCAAAAATCGTTCCCGCTGATCTGCTTATTCTAGGCGTGCAACTGCACGCTTTGATTTTTGTTGACAACAACTATGCATCGCTTAACATACATCACGCACTCCGTTGCTCTTATTGGTTGTAGGTCTATCCAATTGAGTGCAGAGGCATTTTTTTCCTGGTTCGTTCGAAACACGCCCCAT